>NC_053421.1:17317099-17319599 GCF_016859285.1 Xiphias gladius
CCTATATGAGCTGGCTGCCTCCATTCACCTCCTGCTTTTTCTAGACTCTTCCCTGCTTTCAAACATCCGCTGATTGATTAAAGGCCTTGTTTACCTTTGCTGTCCACTGTTCCCCTCTTTTGTATGGTACCCCCCACACAGTCTCTCTCTGAGCTCTGGTAATCCCCTGAATCAGCCCCCTAGTGTTAAAGCCACATCTGTTCACAAACAGGAGAGTTCCAGTAAATCCAATACACCCCTGCACTACATCTCACTCTTTGTTCATGCTAGTATGTGACTGGCGATCATACCCTCTAGTATGATCGCGTGTGTGCTGTGTTGTTTAATTTTCCGTCAGTTTTTTTTTGGTGTGCTTCGATAGAAAAATTATAGGGATCTAAAGGGCCTAGCCAACAAGGTCATACATACTCAGGTCAAATGCACAATTATATTAAAAGCCAAACTCACAAAGAGAGATGAATGATGTATGTATTTATATATGCAATCTATATTTTCAGATACAGGTGTAAACAGACATGTTTCCCTAAAAACAAAAAAGTTTTAAAACAGAAATATATAAAGTAAAAATCAATATCTGTGCACGCTATCTGAAAGTAACCTTTGGCTTTCAAAAAAACACAAATTAAAAAGTACAATAGCATCATCAACACTATCACCATCACCAACAACAAACAACAATTTTTTTGAAAGGATTTTCATGCAAGAAAGGCAACTGTGATGAACAATGTTAACAGGGGACCAGGTCACTAATGACGCAGAGGGTCAGGTGGGTCTGTTTCAGAACACACACACACACACACACACACACACACACACACACACACACACACACACACACACACACACACACACACACACACACACACACACACACACACACACACACAAACACAGAGAGTAAAGCTTAAAACTCTGGTTTTTCTATATCTGATCTACAAACAACCCAACAGACACAGTGTGAGTGTCTGACTGACCCAGCTGTCACTCTGGTGTGCATGTTAAGATTCCATGGGAGCCCACTTCAGGGCATGAGGACAAGTTAACAGTTAAAAGTTTAAGTTGAAAGATCCCTTCTCATATTTTAGGAGTATGGCCACAATCTCTTTGACAAGTTCAATTGGCTTTGAGAGCTACCTCAGTGCTGTGGTGTCTGGCTCAGTGTTACTTATCAAATAAGTCTTTTAATATACAACTATGGAAACAATAATCCAATACTAGGCTGACCAGTCAAAAATTGATGTTATTTACAGATGGTCAGGAAATATCCCTCCTATGGTGACATCAAGTATCTGTGACTATAAGCTGAATGCAAGAATGTGCATCAGAGGAGATTGCCATCACTGGAACTGTTTGTGTGTGTTTATTGGAGTGTCATTTTTGCAGATTCTTTGTTTTAACTGAGAGGCTTGTGTAAGATTCTCCTGTAGTCGACTACATTTGAATTAAGTACATAAGGTGACTGCATTGAAGTGACGTGACTGCATTGAAGAAACAAGGCACGATTAAAAGGATATAAAAAACAACATCATGAATTGAGGGAGGAGGAAGAGGAGAAGAGAAAACTATAGTGGACCCCTCCAGATCCTCAACAGTTTGTGAAAACAGCACACTGAGGAGTAGCATTTGGCTTAACATTTCATCGTTAGCAATGCTCCAAAAGCATGTATGTCCTTATATTCAGTTACACCCGACCTACTTCATTTGATACGTTTTAAAAATGATTCCCTCAAGTGATTAAAAAGTAAAGCACGTTACAATGCACAAAAATGACCAAAGCAGTTACTATGACTTACTTTGCATCATTTTTGCAGAGGGAGATTCATTGCTTAGACTGTTCAACATTTCTCATTGGCCATTGTTTAAAGGGGTCTCCTTTAACAACTCTCCATTGCTTTCAGTTTGCTTCAGAGAACACTCTGTAAAGATATAACCATAGATTGTCAATGCAAACACATACTAAGGTGTCAATGAAAAGCAATAGCTCACAATAATCTGGCCTATGCTTCTCTATGTAGCAGTTATTGTGTTTGTGGGTGACATCAATGCAATTTAAAAAAAAATTGCCTGTTTCGTGATGTATTCAGGCACAATCACCTCGATTTTTCCTCTGTCTAAAACAGGCCCATTTATTGTGAATATCCTTTAATCTAAAGTAGCTCCCAATGCTGTGAGCACACAATATAGATAACTGTTAATAATTTTCATGGCTTCCTCTGCCGTTAGCGACCAAGTTCATGTTCTTTGGCATGACAGGTGGTGCAGACTGTGTGTGGTGTAAAGGTGTATGTCTATCTGTGTTTAGAGAGGGATTAGGGCAATATAGATACTTAGATCCCCTGAACTCCAAATGTCCAAATGTCCAAATGTCCAATTTTTGAGTCCCAAGATAACAGACAGGGGAAAAAAAACAGATATGATGGGCATTGGCATAGCAGTCCCAGTTTTGCATACAGGCTTTCCTCATCACCATGAATCACTCCAGGGGTCAAAGTTCAAAAGT
>NC_053421.1:17624599-17742099 GCF_016859285.1 Xiphias gladius
GTAATAAGCTGAATTGGCCCCTGGCTGCAGTTGTCTGTTTGTTTTGGTTGTGTGTGTGTATGTGTGTGTGTGCCACGGGGTCCCACTGAGCCTAGGAGCATGTTTTGCTCACCTTCCTGATGTAAAGGTACTTCTATCTTCGTTTCATCCTTGCTTGTGGTCTGAAATGTCACACAGGGTTGGTTTTCTTTAGCTAATAAGGTGGAAACATTACTTCCACTTAGGCAGCTTGTCATGTATGGATCACTGATCATGTGAAGGAAGATGTGGGATCATGTGAGTGCACAGATGTACAGGTAGCCCGTTAGAATAGGCCAGCTGGGTGTGTCTCTCATCTCTATCTCCCTCCTCGCTGTTTCTCCTTCTTTTTCTCTTTGTAGACTTTGGTCTCCAGTTGATAATTGGTCTTTCTCTGTTATTGTCATTGCTAGAAAAGTCTGCCTGTTCTGTTTTTGCTGACTGTGTCTTTGTTTCTTTTCCCCTTTGCCTCTGTCTCCCACTCATTACTTTATGAAAATCTCTGTTTTAGAGGCACTCTCGTTTTATTAATGAAATTCATGGTTTGAATTTCTCTCTCAATCCCTCCTTGTCTCTTTTCTTCCTTTCTGTCGGCCTATTCTCCTCCCTGAAGGAGACAGTCGACTCTTTCTCTGACTGTCTCTTTTCTATTCCAACTCCATGCCTGTCTCTTTATCCTGCTTTCTCTTTTCCTTTCTTTCTTTTTTCCCCTCACTTTCTCCCTCTGCTCCTCTGCTCTTCCAGTGGGCGTCAAACTGGGGGAGTGTGATCGGAAGAGAGAAGCGGCTGGGTGAGAAATGAAAGGCTGTAGATGGAGGGAAAAAGGAAAGGCGATAATGAAAAGCCTGATTTAGGTTCTTAGGCTACAACCAATACAGTCCTCATCTGAATCAGTCAGCATTGTCAATCAATAACAATGGATGGACATCTGTGAATTTGAGCAGGGTAGCCACTGTGTTTGCCAGTGCTCTTAATATTGATTAATCTATGTTCATTGAGATATCTAGTGAAGAACAGGAGGTCAGAGTTGAGGAAAAACAAAAAAAAACAGAAAATATTTTTGGACCTTATAGGCTCCTTTCAGGGTTGTACATTTTTAAAGAGGGGTTGAATCCGAAGAGTTAAGTATGCTCCAGAAAAGCTTGTTCAAAATTCATTTTTAAATGCCAAGTGCCAAGTTATTTTTTTTTTCTCTTTTTTTTATGGTTGCAGATTTGGTTTGATTCCAACAGATACTGGAGTTCCGTCAGACAGTTCAAGCCCTCACTTAGATAATTGATGTGGAAAGAAGCCCGCTGGTTGTTGCAAAAAATGGTTAGAGATCATGAGGATGAAAGAGAGAACGGAATAGGAGATGGATGGGAGGATGGAAGTAGAAAGGTTCATGCAGTGCTTTACACCAGTCTAAGGGGGGAAGCCTTGAATGATTTTTTATTGATTATTGATAATCACTCACCTACACATGCACTGTCCACCCCCACACACATATGCTGTACAAACATACACATTGAAAAAGGATGCCGCCTTTCAGAGGTGTTATATTGTGTGCTGTGCCATCCTTGAGAGGTGGAGGGCAAGATCATTGACAGATCATTTTTCATTACTGAAAATATATACAGTATGTATGTATGTATATATATCCTGTTATCAGCTTCATAAGACTTTATGTCTTTGACGATAGCTGTAAACTCAATGTCACTGTTTGCTGCTAGTGTGTGTGTGTGTGTGTGTGTGTGTGTGTGTGTGTGTGTGTGTGTGTGTGTGTGTGTGTGTGTGTATATATATATGTCTACCAAACACTCCTGCACTTTTTTCAGCAGGTCCAGCTGCTCTATGTTGCTCCCAAAAATAGAGCTGAAGAATAAGAATGGAACTAAACAGGGTGGGTTGGATAGTGCATGTGTTTGTGAGTGTGTTAGCGGGGATAAAAAGAGAGAGGTTAACAGAGGAGGACATGGTCTTCGTGACTGTGGATATAGTGAGTAAGCATATGTATATTCATGTGCAGAAAACAGATTTCCTGTCGGCACATGCTGTAGCCAAAGCTGAGCTATTGAATTAATTGTATTGTAGCCTCTATCTTGAGTTATTATCCAGTCCAGTTTAGTCAATTTCAAGACAAAAACTAAGTCCATGATTAAGGCTGCATCCGAGATCAGAGGGTTATATTTTTATTGCAGATAAACACCGTTCTCATGTACTGTATGTATATTCAGTACACGAGGCAGTGGCAGTAAATTCCTCTACTGTAAATGTACAATCACCGTTGCTGAGCCAAGACAGATTATACAGAGAGAATATTGGATGATGAAATAATTTATGAATGTGAAATAATTTAATTTGCTCTCAGGCAGAATTGTGAGTTTTCACACTAAAGCCAACCAACACAAAAGCAAAACTGAGGCTTTAAAATAACATTTTTTTGAGAGTTTAATAGATACTATACATCTTAAGAGGGTGAATCATTGCAGTGTATTTTAAGTCTACATGTTCTGTGGCCTCTCTTCATGATCAATGTCACCATTTCACTGCCAGTGACCCAGGACATTGACACCTCAAATGGTAACAGCAGTAAAAGGACAGTTCCTCTTAAAAACACTTTTATGAGTTCCTATTATTAATTTTATTAGGAACGGGTTGTGTGTGTGTGTGTGTGTGTGGGGGGGTGTCGCCGTCTGACGTGTCTCTATCTGAGAATAACTGAGCTCTTGAGACACCTGGGACCTTAGCATGTGGCCTGTCACTTTCAGATCAATAGATCATTTCACAAAGGCGCACTTGGCTCCTCGGGGCCCCGGCTTCACGCCACGTTTCAGGCCTGCGATGGAACAAGGCTATTCTGAGGGAATGTACAGCTGTTGTCAACTTCACCTGTCACACTGTCAATAGACACACTTGATGCCTCAGCATACAGATGGGTGTTTTGTGTTAGAGAGGCAGAGGGATGGGGTATCATGCATGAGCATGTATCCACTTACTGTCTGTTTCTCACCACCAGCACAGATGATTTCACAGATTAGCAGCAGTGTTCGCTTTCATTCTCCCTTTCCTTCCCTCCTTCCCTCTTCTCACTTACAAGGAGTGTTTATGTTCCTCCCCTGTTGAGTCTTTAATACATCTCTGTTTCCACAAGGGGGTCATTGCCATCTCAGCAGGCTTACAAAAAGTCCCTCATTCTCCCCACGCTACCTCCACCTCTCCATCCCTGCTCTTACCCCCCATCTATAACATTTCTCGCAGACATTCACAGGGAGACCTTTCCGGACCCTGCTCTGCTAAGCAACTTACAGTGGCTGTGTGCTGCTTTTCAGACAGGGCATGAGGATCATCAGGGAATTAAACTCACTAACTGCCACCATATTCTCTAACCCCCACCTCCTCTTCCTCTCCTTTCCTCCACTCCACTCCACACTTCCTTCATCTTCTAGATCACAGGCTTCTAAGGGATGGTAGGTCCCACAGGTCTTGCTACTAACAGGTACAAATAAGCTCATTTCTTTCAGCGTAACAAGGCTAGGCTACTTCTGTCTGCAAGTGTGAGTGTGTTGGAACACATGGGTGTGCTAGAACTTGCATCATCCACTGGTAAGGTAAACAGTCACGTCACGAGTATATTTCGTCTCCTCTGTGTATACACACTTATGGTTTGTGTGTCTTTACGTATTCAGCTCTGAAATATTAGTACCCGTGGATGCACCTGCTACTGTGTATGTGTTCACATCCCCCTTTGTCTGGATTTAATTGAGTGTGTAAGGCCGTAATGGTGTGTGTCAATGTGCAGTTGAGTGTGTGTGTGTTTGTGTGTGTTTATCCTGGTAAGGTGACATCTCTCCTCTGTCTACTGCCTGTTTCCCTGGAGACTTGATTGCAAGAAGGCATCGCACTGACAGGGAGAGACCCCCAAGGCTAACTTATTACAACACACTAAAACGCACGCACGCACACACACACACACACACACACACACACACACACACACACACACACACACACACACACACACACACACACACACACACACATACATACACACCCATTCATGTTTTTTGCCAACACATATAGTGAGCAACTTATCACTGCAAGGGCAATGCGTTGGTAAGCTATATGTATTTACTCTCACATTTGTGTCAATAAGGGGTGAGGTGGGGACAAATGAGGAAAACTCATCTACATACTACCTGGTTTAGTGTGTGTGTGTGTGTGTGTGTGTGTGTGTGTGTGTGTGTGTGTCTGTGTTTCTGTGTGTGTCTGCCTTCCTGCTGATTGAACTAAAGAAGCTCAAAAAGCTCATTATCTCTACATGCTGTCCACCAAGCCATTGATCAATACACACTAATCACACACTTATGCACACCTGGACAAAAAGAAATAGGAAGAGACACACTTCCACACACACATAACACATGCACATACATGCAAACATAAAGCTTATATACCAGGGACAGTTTCCAACAACTTGTATATTCTATAACTTACCTTTGGGGTTCTACAAAGGCTACTAGCTTCAATGTAGCTAACATTATTTCAAAAGTCTGATCTTTTCCTCCCCAACTGCCTGTAAATTTGGAGATCCGGAATCAAAATAAAATAAAAAAGCAACACATAACAAACTAATTTATATTTTATCAGCCTTTTTTTTAAAAGAATAATTTTTATATTGTGGAATATACTTGATTGCCATCACTCATATCTGTCGGGTACGTATGAAACTAAACGGTTGGCTTAGCTTAGAATAAAGACAGGAGGCAGCTAGCCAGCTCGGACCAAAGTAAAAAAAAAAAAGCCTGCCAACACCTCTAAAAGATCATCTTTACACTAACAGAGCTGCGGTTTTAGAGGAAGTCATATGCTGTAATGCTAGTTCTTGATGAACAAGACTTTGTCCCTCTGCCTAGCACTAAGCCTTTTTCACAGAAGACATTTTAAGTTGTGGACACACTGTATGTGACATAGTAAGAAAACCACAGGGTTTACTCCCCATAAAGCCACAAATTGTTACATTTCTGTTTGTGTATGGATTTAAACAAATGTGAAAGAAAAAGTCACTGTGCTCGGCCAAGAAATAGTCCAGCACATAACCTCCCTGTGAAACCACAACTTGTTATTAATTAGTGAGCAGTACCGGTGTTGGTAGTTCTATTTTTGAACTTAAGACAGAGCCAGGCTAATATCGTTTCCCCCTGCTTCCAGTATTTATGCTAATCTAAGCTAATACACAGCTGGCTCTAGCTCCATACTTAGAGCAAGGAGAACAGTAAAAATTTTCTGGTCTATCTCCCAGCAAGAAAGCAAGTAAGTGCATTTCCCAAAATGAGAAACATTAAGTGGTAATACAAATGTCAAAACTTCAAAACTTTTGAACTAAAACCAAGTAGATTCTTGCGGCATCCACATAACCACAAAGGTCTGTGTGATGTCTGTGAAGGTCCGTGTGGATTGTATGCACTAAAAGTGCACTGATTGACTGACTGAAAGGGAATTTGTTTCGAGGAGAGAAGCTGTGCGAGGAGATGTGTCTATCCACATCTTTATAAGTCTTTTTTAAAAGGAGCACAAAGACACACAAATTACTTTTTCTTGTTGTTCAGCAAAAAACAACACAGGAGCTCTTCTTCTTGCTGTCAGGAGGTCACAATCTAATTTTCTAGCGCCAAAGTTTGAAGTAGTTGAAGTATAAACAAACCGTAGGCCTCACTGTTGCTGTCTTTATCTAGAGTTTATTACTGGTGCATTAATTTAGAACAGCAACTACCTGCATTTATTAATGGACCCGCTCCAGCCAATCAGCATGGAGAATTCTCAGTGCTCATGGTATAAAAGAACTGAAATGAACAGAACGGAAGCATGTAAACACACACACACACACACACACACACACACACACACACACACACACACACACACACACACACACACACACACACACACACACACACACACACAAAACTGTCACAGTCCATTCATTCACTGTAAAGGTACAGTAAGTGAAGTGGAAATAGGCAGAAACAAAATGCTCTTGACAGCATGATGGGCAGAACTGAAAAAAAAAAAACTTAATGGCCAACATACGGCTTTAAACGCAGTGAGAAAGGTGAGAGTAGGAATAGAGGAAGTAAACTCAGCACACATCACATTTCAGCTCTCCAGTGTGACTGTGTAGTTAAAAAGATTTGCGGCTAAAACCCAAGTCTGCATTTTGGCTCATTAGCACAACAATGTTGGCTTCTTTTGCACCGAGTTTTTTTCAGTGAGTACAAATGAGATGTTAACAGAGGAGAGACAGACCAAGACAGGAAAAGAGAGCGTGAGCAAATAGAAGGCCAGAAGACAGCTAGAGCTTTGGGCAACCTGATAGACGAAATCAGTGACGAGCCAAAGCTAGATGGTATTTTCCCGGTGTTGTGCAGTGGCCCATAACCACACTGATATGAGCAACAAATGAACAACACTCACGTAATGCTCTCCTTGTCTGTGTCTGTCTATACGTGTATGTGTTTGTGTGTATATGTGTGTGTTATATAAATGGTAGAAAGGGCACCCTTTCTCATATTCAACCCTCATAGATTTAGATAATTATGGGAAAGTCAACAGAGAAATATGCCAGTGAGGATTAACAAACTAGACTGTATGTGTGTTTTTGAGTGTTTTTGTGATGTTGAATTAATAACATTAAGGCCATGAAGCATCTACAGAGACCCTGAATAGAAAAAATAACACACTATCACACGCTATTTTCCAGGAGGCTGACTTAATATCTTTTCCTGAACCCAAAATGCAATGTAGATTCTGCTTAATAACATCATGAAAGAAAGGCTGAGTAATACATAAACTAAACTCAGAGTGCACACTCAGATCAAGAGAGTGTTTGGCGATGAATGCTTAACAGCAACCTACTTAACAGCTGAGATTTCTAATTTGAGATGCTGCAGTCTAAAGGTGGCTCAACTCTTTTCCAGAAGAGGACAGCAGGCTGTTGTGTTCAAATGTGACCTTGGCGATCCTGAAAAGGAATGCACTTTGGGTTTTTTTGTGTATTAAATTATGCAATTCAAATCATAGTCCTTGAGCTGATGTAGACAAATGAATAAATTTAGCAAGTGTGGCTTTTGGAAACCGTAGCACTGAATACAGCTAATTGTATTTGTAAGACTTAGAAAATGAGTCAAACTAAATGTTTTGTTGACTGCTGATTCCTGTCATCTTGCCTTTGCGAACAGAATCTTTTTTTCCAATATTTGACAGGTTGGGAGAGCTTTTGTAACCGAATATTGACACTAAAATAAAATTAATGTATGACACCTGGAACCTGGTGAACTACATTGATGAAATCCAATCTCGGATAGAAGGTCAGTAAGCCAGTAGCAGTCTAATCTTAATTCATGCCTCTGCTTGTTTAAAGATAGACATGTTAGTAGACAGAGAAAAAACATCTTAGTTTTACCTGAAAAGTATGTAGCTGTTATTGGTTTTTTCCTTTTTTTTCCTCAAAATTTATAGTATAATGAGAGTCTATATTTTTGTCAGTGTGAATAAATCAGCAATGAACTGATCCCTCTAACAAGCATTGCCTGTTTGACCAAAGCCTGATATATCTCATTCTTCTGTGCCATAAAGCTCTGTTGTTGTCCAAAAACTATACAAAGCCGTCAGAACCCGTTGCGCTGAGATTTTCATACCTCCGTCCAGCTATTAATATTTACCAGAGCACCAAATGCATATTACTGATGACTGTGCTTTATATAATAACTACTTTAATTGAATAATTACATTTATAGGTTACTTATTATCATAATTCTATACCTTATAAATGTAATTCTGTTTTTGGAGTTGGCACTGCTGCTTCTGTGTCGAGTTTAACCCATGGTTAGGCAAGTTCCTCCAGTGAGAGATACCTGCCAGTGTGAGGCATCAGTGTTGTTGCTATGGTTACCTGCAGTTTAGTATACTCTCTGCGCTGATTTAAAATGGTGATTAAACTGTTGCGCGAAACTACGAATAGGTTGTCCTAAGGTCGAATTTTAATGGACATCTGTCAGCCAAACAGAAATAAATATATCCCACCGATATGGTATGATATAGTTCAGGTACTCTGTATGATATGTGAATACCGGAAACTTTCTTATTATCTCAGCTTTTTAACATCTTTTAGAGTTGTGAGACTTGGTGCTCAGGCTCCTTTTAATTTCTGGAAGTAACACTACAGAGCAGCTAACAAAACCAATCTAATACACTTTTTTCCTTCTCATATTCTTTCTGCACTTATTAATGTAGATCAGGTGTGTGCAGTTGAGTAAATGTGGGGATATACGAATGTGTTTGTATATATGTGTGTGCAGATGTGTATGATAACTCCAGTAAGTGTTGCTGTGCTCTGAGTGTGTGAGGTGAGGGGGTTAAAGAAGCCACTGAAGTGCTATGAGTTGTATTGATCGGAAGTTCCCCAGTGCATTGATTATAAACCCTATGAAACCAGACAAGCAGAGGATTTAAAGCTCGACTGCAGAGTCATATTGACTTGTGCAATACTACCATTCTACTTCTTACTTCAGCCTTTGATGGTCTGTTTTGTAAATGTTAGTTCTTATTGTTTATGCTAAGCCAGTGCTGCTACAGTACACATGCCATTTTAACTGAGGAGTGACACAGAACATCATGTGACATCTGGCAAGTTTAACCAGACTTTGAATCTGGACAATCAAGACCTTTTTAAGATTCTCTTATCTTTCCTCTGTGTTTTTCATCATTGTACTCTGAATATTGAACCAATCACCATGGTAAAGTCAATCTGAAATATGTATTATGTTTTCGCTGCATGTTTTGAAAGATGTGTGTTTCAATTTTCTCTCTACAGAGCTCGATGTATTCACTGGCTCTGAAGTGTCTGATCAGCCTGTCCACAGTCATACTGCTGGGCCTCATCATAGCCTACCATGCACGGGAAGTTCAGGTAAAATACAAACACATGCATCCACACGCAGATATATACATACTGACATTCACAGATAACTTTCCTCTGTCTAAACATAACAAAACCTGCCTGCCAGCACAACTAAACCTCACTGATATGTTATACCTTTATTTGTTTAATCTCTACAAAAAGTTATAGTACAAGATAATTAAAGCAACAATAATTTATGGTTTTACAAAGAGTTATGTTTGGGACTTTTTTAGTCAATTAAGGAAATCAGTGCACTGGACCAAGAAATAGTTCTGCACATAACCCACTGTAAAACCACAATTTGATATTAAGTAGTGAGCTTTAGAGTTGCTGATAGGCAGATTTTGTTACCTTTGGACAGAGCCAGGCTAGGTGTTTCCCCTTGTTTTCAGTCGTTATGCTAAGCTAAGTTAACCAGCTGCTGGCTGTAGCTTCATATTTAGTGAAGAAATATGGTGTCGATCTTCTCATCTCACTCTTGGCAGGAAAGCATATTTCCCAAAATAGCAACCATTCCTATAATGCCTTTTGGGTAGGAGCAATTTTCTTTAAAAATAAACAGAAGCACATCCGAGCTCCGTCCATAGTGTACATAATAAGTGTACACATTATGTTGTCATCCCTCAGGCTTCGGAGATAGACCAGGGGACCCAGGTGTGTGTCGGCTCCAGCCAATTAATGACATTAATGAGAATCTTAGTGGGATCAATGAAACAGTCTGCATGGCTTTGCATCAAATAGATACACACCGAATGTTAAATACACACTCAGCCAATAACAATCCTGTCATTCAATAGATGCACAGAGAACACACATAAACTTGCGAACGCTCGCACACACAAGGCCCACAAGCACACACACAGACTCAACCTCTTGTAAGGCTGAAACAATCAATCAGAAAAGCTTTCATGCTCCGTGATATCTGTCTTGCTGTTTGTCATTTCACTAATATAATGGTACCACGGTCATTTAGGTGGGGTTTTCATTTGAAGCCATTTGCAGTCGATGCACATTGACTATTTATGGGAGCCTTGCAGGAATCAGACCCAATGAGTGCCCCCACACCAGCTATTACTCCCACCAGCTAAACCACGGAGCTACACTCATCCATCTAACCACATATTAGTTTAATGCTGTGACTATTTCTTTCATTACATCACAGCTTGGATGTTGCTTGAGATGTCTTTTAAAGTTCCAGCGGCTCTGTGATGGGGATTCTGATGCATTCTGCTCTGACGTTCAGGCTCTCCGTCTGTGGATCAATTACTAGATGGCTGCTGCTTATTCACTGTCATACACGGGGACCGATAGACTGGTAATCACTCTGTAATAGGCAGCTTGTGTGTTTCAAGATGCGTGGCTCATGTCGATTAAGAAAGGGAGCCGACTCAAATGTGTTTGTATGCACATTTGGTGCATGTGCATGTGTGTGCTTGCGTACATTGTTAAGTATTCATTGATAAAAGAGCCCTTGTTTCTGCTCAAGAGTTTGATGTCACTTTCACATACAGAGTCAGTCATCCACCCACGCACACTGTGGCTGCCGCACGTGACAGGAACACTAATACCGACAGGAGAAGAAGAGATTGAGAGTAACAACTGTAGGCCAACAGAGAGAGAGAGAGAGAGAGAGAGAGAGAGAGAGAGAGAGAGAGAGAAAGCGAGGAGATAAAATGGTCTTTTGTTAATCTCTTTGAGAAATAATTCCTTTTGATTAAATGAAGTTAGGAGTTTGGGGAGGGTGCTGTGAAGGTATGGGTGGGAATCGCAGCACAGTGGGGGCGGTGAATTTGGGATATAACCCAAAATCACTTTTGATAATAACTTGAGTCAGGACGGTGATAATTTATATGCATTTTTACCCTGCAGCAGCTGACCGCTTTAAAGGAAAAATCCGGTTTATTACAGCATCAGCCTCATTTTAATTGTTTTGGACATCATTTCTATTTACTGCTATAGCGTTGTACTCACCAGAGTATCTGCTGAGATCAGAAACATTGCAATCAGGTGGTCAGAGAGGTTCTAAAAAGCCAACAGTTCAGGTAATCTAAAACACTTTATCAGTAGGCAAGACCAAATGTGTGCACATCTGAAAAGACGGCCAAACTAGCCGAATAAGACCCAAGTTGTAGTTAACTGGAGTTATCCTTTACATTGTTAATAAATAAAAGGGGATTCATGTTTCTGGGCACCTGGTGAATGTAAGTGTAATATTCATCTCCTCTTAGTTCTGTTTTGCTCTTTGCCAACTCCTGAGGGAAATATCTGGCACTTTAGCTGCTAAATGCTCCACTATGCTCACCAGCTTGTTGCTAACTGTGTCTGACTGCTGTTTGGTGCTGGGCAGGTAGGGTACAGTCAGTTTTTAGAGCTCTTATTGCTATTAACAGCTGCCTGCTGTTGAAAACAATGCTGATGGGGTGAGAGTGAACCAAAACAGTAAAGTTAATGAAATATTGATTAGATGAGGCTGAAGTTGGGACGTGTTTAGCCTAGCTTAGCAAGAAGATGGAAAGCAATGGTAAACAGCTAGCCTGGCTCTGTCCAAATCCAAAATTACGCCAACTAAAGAGGCTAAAGGTAACTAATAAACTATTTTTTTTTTTAACCCTGTACATAACAGAAATGTAAAAATAACAATTTTTGGTGCTGTCAGTCTTACATGTAGTTCTGTGCGTGAATGCAAAACTGCTATTGTATGTAGGCCAAACCTAAACCATACGTTTCATTACATGCATGTAAATTTTATGACTTTGTACCTGCCTGCTGATGCCAGCCCTATTTGCTTCCATACATGAACAGCATAAGAAGTGCCAGTTTGTCTCTGGTTTCTAATGTTGGTTGGTTCAAACACACAGACAAACACACATCATGAGAAGTAATGTCGTGCGAAATGAAAGGCATTGTTCAATAAAGATCTCACTCCCAGATTATGACACACTCTGCTGGAGCATTTTGTGCGGCATATAACTGGATATTACACGAATGTACACACACAACACATACATACACATGTCTAGGCCTATACGTTTGCACAGAAGGTTGGAGAGGCAGAGTCGCTGCAGACCAGAACAATGTTATCGTGGATAGGTGGCATTTATACCACCTTTCTCTCTCCCTTTTTCACTCTCTCCTCTCATGTCTTGTAACTCACAGTACTTTTTGTTTACAACCATCAGCATGCTTCCCTTTTTCTGTCTTTTTTCTTTCTTCCTTCTCATTCATTACCAGATTAGATCTGTCTCCACTGTCCTCCACTGGGGCTCGATTCAATTTTGTTGTTGAGTTTCACGTCCTTTCTTCCTGATTCCTCTCCTCCGTTGTTACTCAGCATTCAACTTCTCACCTATTCAACCTTCTCCTGTTGTACTTAAACTCTCAACTGCTTCTAAAAACCTTCACACTCCCCCCCAACTGTCTTTTCTAATTTGTCAGGGGACAGTCCTACCCCTTTGTACTCAGCGTGAAACAAGGAAAAACAATCAATTTAGTGCAATTCATTGGTAATCATCACAGATTACAAATATCTCGCTTATTCACTGCCATCAAATAAAAGATTTCTTAATAAGTGTTCTTAATAACTACGTACAGTAATTAGATAATTATTCTCTGTAAGTGGGAACATGTTTTAACCAACAAGAACATGAAGTAAAACTACGTGTGTTTCAAAGCTTTTTGCACTCATGTCATTCCAGCGTTACAGTGAAGAGTGACAGGGTAAAGACACAGGGAGCTGACATGAGAAATTTGATTTGAAGTGAGAACATTGCAGTTTTGTGTTGTGCTTAGTCAGCCGAGCCACATTGACACTCCTGGGTTTGTTTCTTTCCTTTTTTATCCAGCAAACTGGGAAGTTAAAATCCTGGCTAAAAAATAAAATACATGCAAACTTTAATGAAAATGTTGTTGTTGTAACTTTGATTTTCATTAGTTTACTATAGGTGTAGATTAAATCAGTGGAGCACAAATTAAACCATTGCTAAATTCTTTAAATCCTATTACACTGAGATATTTCTGTTAATATATACAAATGTTTCATTTTAATCGCTCATGTTCCAACATTTTTCTGGATGGCTTCTGATTCTTGACTAATTTTGTCACGTTGCTCATGTTCTCAGTTGCAAATATGCCTTTTCACAGAAGACATGTCACAGTACAAAAAGCACAGTTGTAAATAATAAAACGAATGATGGCTGCATCAGTTTCAGGGTCCTGGTGTTGTTCATGCTGTCTCTATGTCACATGACCATGTCGTACTTGGACACCTGAATAGAACAGAGCCATTGTTGATGTTATTTGTAACACCTGTGCTTTTCCTGCCATCACAAAACGGCTTCTGTGAGAAAGGTCTATTAATTTTAAGAATTCACCTTAAACATAAACAAAATGCAACAAGGGTTATAACTTGAACAAAAATATATTATCCCTGACATAACATTTAATTATCATTAATTGTTTGTGTATTAGTTTTAAAATAGATTTTAAGATTTTACTGTTTTCTTTTGTGGTGTGGATGCTCTTCAGACCCTTCCTGGAGCATGAACAGTATTACAGCCAGTAGGTCGAAGGGAGATTACTATTAACCATAAAAAAAAATTTCATGGGAGATTTCATGGATTTGAATAAAAATGTAAAAAGTCCTGTCAATACTTGATTGTTTACAGTTATTCATAAGTAATGATGTTATTAGTACATTGAACCGAAGCCAAATTAGGTTTGGTTCCATAAATCCAACCATAAAAATGTATGTATGTATGTATATATATGTGTGTGTGTGTGTGTGTGTGTATGTGTGTGTGTGTGTGTGTGTGTGTGTGTGTGTGTGTGTGTGTGTTCTCTATTGTTTTAATTGATACAGTAAAGATATTAAATTACAAGCTTTATAATACTTATATTGTAGGAAAAAAGCTAAAAGTCAAACAGAGACATTTTCCAAAGAACGTTAGTGTAGTTCTGGGCATTGCTCTTCTCTTCCTTTTCCTCTGTGGGAGAAATAAGGCCTCTCTTTGTCCTGATATTGTCTTAAACCTTGGCAAAAATGTACAATCCTCAAGTGCTTGTTCAGGTGGTTATTGGTGTGTCATGTCTGGTATTTCCAGCTCTGCTGTGCAATTTGCACAAAAGACTGGACTGCAAGTGGCCATCAGACCCAGCTGGCTCTGGCTGGGTGAAAAAGTTATGACATTTTTTTCTGAAAGCAGTCTGGAATAAATCATTTCAGCTCTTAAAAGAACCGTTTTTTCCTACACATCTACAAATTTACTCCCACACAGGTCAGGTGTATGCAGCATAGAATCTTAAGACATTTGTATCATCATTTTTGAAGTATTTTAAGATTTCTTTAGAAAACAGTGAGTTGCACAGATTTAACTTAGCTCATAATATCCTTAAAGGGGAATTCCAACGATTTTACTCATTGAAATCTATTTACAAATGTTTGGGAGTACTACTGCATATGTGAAGAAAGCTGTATAAAGTCTCTTGTAGCCCTGAAGGGAGTCTGATAAATTGCCTCAAGTGATGTCACTTGAGTCAGCGTCAATTGGTACTAAAGTACTAAAGTTTGAAAATGAAAAAAATCTGGGGATCCCGAGCTAGAAAGAAGTGCGTATATCAGACCTCTGTAGCGCGCTCCTCATCTCGGCTTGACCCTAGTACCTGAAGGCTACATTAGCCACTACTAGCATAAAATACGTGAATCTCCAACTAAACTCTGTTGGTGGTGAAGTTGCGCTGTGAGTAATGAAGGCACAAGGTTTTGAAGAATGAGTGGGGGAAAAAAATTGAAATATTTCTGGTTCTGATTTTTGACCTTTCCACTGTACATCGTGATTCCAACAATGTTATATTAATGCAATGTTAAATGGGTGGAGTACTCTTTTAAATAAATAAGGATTTTAGCCTTACAGACACGCTCACGTTGCCTCAAAGGCTCAAATTTCCTCCCTTTTCACAGTTGATATTTGGAAACGTGACGCAGTTCAGCAGCAAGATAGGAAAAAAATTTAGGGATTTGGGGGCGTCATATCAAATCCAGGAATACAACAAAATCAAGATGAGTATCCTCAAGTGCATTTCAAGGCTTCAAGGAGTATTTAAAGTATGTTTTCTGTTGCACAAACCTTGATGAAAAAAAGGGGACAGTGTACTGTATATAAATGTGCTAATAGGGGTGTTTCGAGACAGACGAACCCCTTTAAACAGACAAGGTGCATTTTCTTGGCCATTATTTCTTTCTTCTTTATTTTTTCCCTCATGTCTGAATGATCATATTTACTTTGCAAAATATTGTGAATATGCACTTTTGGCAATTTGTCATCCCCTTCTCCTATTTTCTTTGATTTTTGCAGAACATTTTAATAACCACATTATATAAACACCACCGAGAAGAGCCACTGTTATTACAATTAAGACTGGATTTACTTGAATAGTGTTACCATGGTAACAATACCATATTCTTGCGAGACTGTCAAATCATTTATTATTACACATACCTTAGGAATCCATTTGAGACATTTCGTGCATTAATCATACTTAGGCAAAAAAAATTAACATCATTTTATGCCTGTTTCCTGGGTCTGCAGGCACTGGCTCCGTCATTGAGCTGAGCACTGACTAAGATTGAAATAGACTGAAAACACAAAGTGATCAGGTTTTGACCTGCAACATCAAGATAATTCAGTATTGTCCGATTTGGAAACACGATTTCATCACCGACCTTGACAGTGTGTTTCTTTCTTAAATCACTGTTATTGTTACTATTGATTTAATCTCCTTTTTAGTTTACTTCCATCTAAGATTTCTCTACAACTTTTTGGTAACCATGTTTAGACAAATTCATAACCGATAAATACTATTATGGTACATATATTTTTAGAATTTTGAAAAGAAATTGTTATCATGACCAAACTCATTTGACACTTTGAGAGTGCTTTGATTGACTGCCCGATCTATGCAAACCGCACGCCATTAGTCTGAGTTAACACTGCACCCAATTGACTTAGATTGGGCAGGAATAATGGAGACTGAGGACTGAAATATCGTTGTTGTAGCCAATGATGAATCAAAAGAAATACTCCAAAGACAGTTGTTATTATGAATCACAGTTTTCAAGTGGCCTTTGGCTAATCAGAAGGATAAATGATTCACAGAGCCAAAACCAAGCTAAATGCTTGCTTAAAAAACTCTTTCAGAAGTGAATAGAATATCCATGAATATTTCAGAAGCTTTGCACCTTATTTTTCATTTGTTTCATGTAGCATCCAGGGACAGTATGCATGTTCATGTATTTGAAGTTCTGGTGTGTCGCATGACTCATTAATCTGCCAGCTCACCAGTGGCCTCTTCTTCCCTAACACATACACAAACGCAGAAACTTTTACGTACCTGGCAACAAGAAATAAAGTACTCTAAAGCAAAAGGATTCGTTTTAGCTTATAAACTTGCAGACTTGAAAGGCAAAAATTGAATTGTTGTTGAAATTGATCAAATAGAAACTCTAAGAGAGTGTGTGAGAAAGGGATGTTTCTCCATTCCATTAGTACACTTGAAGCATTAGTGAAGTTTATTATTTAGTTACTTTTGGAGGATTTTAGAAGCAGTCCATTGATCGAGGAAGCACCAGCTTGACACTCACAGGCACTCAAACCCTGGCAAGATGGCATTAGGGAAATAAACTGAGCAGTAGTCTTCCACAAAGGGTTGTCTTCTCTTCTATGGATGGTCATTTCATG
Organism: Xiphias gladius; assembly: GCF_016859285.1. Classification (NCBI taxonomy): domain Eukaryota; kingdom Metazoa; phylum Chordata; class Actinopteri; order Istiophoriformes; family Xiphiidae; genus Xiphias; species Xiphias gladius. The sequence goes on from NC_053421.1 coordinate 17,641,289, forward strand.
ATATCATGTTCTGCAAATTCTGCATAATGGACAGCCGCCCTGGGAACTAATATGGAAGAGGAAAAAATGAGAGTGACGTAAACATTCATACTGTTTAGACTTTAGACATGAAAGAACCGCTTTACCCACTTATTTCCAAGAAATGTTAATATAACAGATGCTATTTGTGTCTTGCCAGCCTCTGGCCATTTTTAGTAACATAGATTGTCTTTTATATTTGCACTGAAGGAAGGAAATTCCTGGTCTCAAGACACCACTGGTGGAATCCTCTGTTTACTCTCTCACAGTTGCTGTTTTTAGACGTTCTAGTGTCAAACTAGGCAGCATCGCTCATGCACACACCGCAACCGTGAACCTTTCCTCATCTCTCGCACTTTCCAACACACCCCTTTCACTTCCATAACACTTTGTCCCCTTCCTTTCCTGTCTCGGCTGTGTAGAAACAGCCATCAGGGTGATCCCTCAGAGCTGCAGTTACAGTCAAGGAAAGCGTGTTATTCTCTCTGCATATTCACGTACCGTATATTTTGGTGTGTGAATCTGTGCTTGTCTGTGTGCGTGTTTGGCTTGCCCCAGTTATTTTCTGCCAATTCCAAGGATTTCCATTCTGTAGGACCCAGACATTTCCCATAGGTGTGACTCTATGTGTAAAAGTGTGCGTGCATGCTTTTCAGTGTTGACGCTGTCACCGTCTCCTTCAATAATTAGGGCTGTTTATTCTCTGTCCCTCCCATGGGACATGCCGACTTGAGGCCGATTTGGCTGCATCTACCTCTTTCTTAGAGTCTGTGCTGCATTTTACAAAGCCATCTGGATGTGTGTGCATGTGTGTACATGCATGTGTGCAAAGTGGTCCTTCATGTCTCGCTCGCTCGCTTGGCAGACTCTGGCCAGTACTGCGCCTGGTTCCCTGATGGGAGGCATCTGCAATCAGGGACTTAACACGATTACAAAGCTCCAACGGCTGTGGTGGCTGGAAGGGGTTGAGGCATGGTTGGATGAATGGGTGGCTGGGGGGGGGGTGAAGGGGTCACAAACTCCTCCAGCAGGTTGCAGTGAGAGCAGAGTGGGGGATGCTTCAGGTGGAGAGTGTCTCAGACCTCACACCTTCACCTTAGGAGAGACCTCAGCCTATCTTTAGCGTTGTCATCTTCAAACATTTTTCCTTTTATTCCCTGTTTGTCTCCCTTGTCTCCCACTGGAATGCTCTTTGTTTTTTTCTCTCTGACTTTTCCCTCCCTCTGTCCTGCCGGCTCTCTGTTTCTTTCTCTGCCCTCTGCTCTGTGATGCCACATTTCGTTAAAATTAATAAAATAACAGAAGACATTTTTTCCATGATCTTGTTTATTTTTCCCGATGGGCTTGTTCTTCATGTCCGAATTTATTTAGCTTTGCCGTTCCCTAACCTTCCTCCCTGTTTCCTCATATAGAGTTGACAGGGTTTGTCTCTCATACACATAGACACACACACACACACACACACACACACACACACACACACACACACACATACATATACACAGACAATTCCTATCTACTTTTCCTCTTCCCAACACCCCCCCCACACACACACACACGCACACAAACACACACACACACACACACACACACACACACACACACACACCACCAAACCCACAACCATCCACCCCCACCCCACCTCCCCCCTCATTCCCTCTGTCCTGGTCATGTAGGGGCAGTGGCACTCACTCATTCCCATTGACAGATTACTTTCCTAATGGAATTTAATTATTTATCACTTCCTCATGGCGATTTAGCCAGGAAAAGACCGACGCGAGGGAGGACAGGACATGAAGGGAAGGCGGAGAGAGGAGGAAGGGAGAGGCGCTCATTTCCTCCAGTGGCAAGAAACTGGATCACCTCTGTTTTGATTTGGAGAGATGTCATTCAGAGAGAGACAGAAGGGGACAGAGGGGTGTTAGAAGGAGGAAAAACAGAGAGGTAGACAGAGGAAGAAAGACAGAGACAGAGGTGATGGAGCAGCACTGTCTCATACACACACACAAACACACATGCGCTGAAAAAAAAAAAATGAATGATTTGCAGACAAAAAGCAATGTTCTGAAAGTGTGAGTGAATATACATGAAGTTTGGTTCCCTGCTCTCTGGCTCAAACAAGGACACACGTGCACACACACACACACACACACACACACACACACACACACACACACACACACACACACACACACTTGTTTTTTCCAGTTAGGAGGACATTGCATTGAGTCACATTCATCCCCTGGAGACTTAGCCTAGTCTCAACCATAACTATACAAGCCTAACTCCATCCTAACCCTAATTTAAACAGAAAAATGAGTATAAGTCCTGAATTTCAATGGTTTACCTTATGGGAACCAGCTTTTTGTCCTCAAATGGGAGGTGAGTCCCCATAATGTCATTTTTGTCCCCAAAATGTGGGCACATATACACACACATAAGCCTTTGCAAGTTTCTGCAGAGAACATGCCTGTGAGACAACCTGTCTTTCTTCTCTGTACATCTTCGCTCGCTGTCACACACACCTCGCCATCTTTTTCCCTGTATCTCCTTTTTTCTTTCTTCTTGCCTTGTCTATGGCTTTCTCCTGTTTTGACTCTCTCTCTCTCTCTCTCTCTCTCTCTCTCTCTCTCTCTCTCTCTCTCGCTGGGGATCCTAATTAAGCTTGGCTGCTCTTTGATGTTGTCGCCTTGGCAACAGTCACCATGATGAGGCTGGGTCTGTACACTCTCTCTCAAACTCACTCAGGCATACACAAATACACACAAGTACAGTACACACACATACACACTCACTGAAATCATTAAAGAATACAGCCAGCGTTTGACCCTTGGTTCAAATGATAGCTTGTGTGACTCAGCCATGTGCGTGGGCTACATGTGTGTGTGTACATATGTTGGTTGCATGGGTGCACACATGTTACAGCAGAACACGGAAAACACATACATCTACATCCTGCTGAGCTAAATATAGATAATGATGAAACATGGAGTGTGTGTATCCATAGGTGGCTGAGGAAGTGGCAGAGTATCAATCCACCTTCATCATGATGGTAACCGTTATGACACTGAGCAGCAGGCTGTCATGCCCGCCCTTTCTGACATTTGACCTGTTATTGTATTTGTTTTGTTTTCCTTAATAAATGTTTATGTGGGCTAAAAGCCTTTGAGATGAATCATGTGGTAAAGAGCAATTGTTAGCATTGGCTGTAACTCGAGGTAGTACAGCATCTGGCAAACTTGGCTGATTTACAGCACGGGGGTTCCTTTTTCTCTCACTGTGCCCTTTATATGTTCTCTGTTTTGAGCTGGTCTCTCTCTCTTTAACCTTTTCTGTCCAAAAATCTCCTATCAAGGCATTTTTGTTCATGATTGAGTCCTTCTTTTTTTTTTAAAAATGAAAAAAATACATGCCATTGCAACATGATTGCAACAAGATTCCAGCCTGTTTCCAATGCAAATCAACTGCGCAATCATTTAATTTTTCTTGATTTTTGTGAAGCATTATGTTTTGTTTACTGACATAAATTTCTAGAAAACAAGTTCTCTGTGCTAGAAACACTTTTTTTGCAGCAAACTCCTTTCCCTGATTTTCCCCTGTTTATCCTATTTTCCTCATTTCCTATCTTTATCTCTTCATTTCCTCTGCACTTCATCCATCTTTTTCCACCGCCTTCTCTCTCTCTGTCATCAACTCCACCCACCCACCACCTCCCCACACCCCCAGTTCCTGTCAGGACAGTCTGGAGGAGGGCCACCACTGTAATGAAACCTGCTCTTACCACTTCCTTGTAACAACGGCTTTGGGCAACAATATCAAGAATAACCACAGCAATTACGAACACAAAACGTCAACATACAGTGAGGCAAAACTGCAATTAAAGTAACACTGTTAGGCATGTGCTCATGAGACTGGCAGAAATGACAGTGTAGTGGTCTTTTTTTAGAAAAATATTGTGATGGTGATCATTAGGAACCTGTTTTCCTTATGAGCAGCAGCTTCAGATGACTAGGCATCTTTGGCTTTATTTTATTTAGACAAGAGTTGTAGGTCAAATGAAAATAAGCCAAAGCACTGTATGGCGACTGAAAGGATTACTGGTTAGATGGATGGTGTTTTACATCTCAGGAAAGAGACATTTACTCTATATTGCTTCTGGCTCCTATATTCATCAGATCACTCAGCTGTAGTAATGAGTGGAATGTACCAGCAGAGGATCCTGATGAAAAGTTTGCCAAGCTCTGCATTAAAACAAGTGTAACTCCTCTCCCTCCTTAACTCTCCTCGTGTACATCCTGCCCCTGCAGCTTTTTGTCATCGACAACGGAGCGGACGACTGGCGCATCGCCATGACGATGGAGAGGGTTCTGCTGATCGCGCTGGAGCTGCTGGTGTCTGCGGTGCATCCAGTGCCTGGGGACTTTAAGTTTCAGTGGCGGGCGCGGCTGGCCTTCTCGTATGCGCCGTCCCAGGCCGAGGCTGACCTGGACATGGTGCTGAGCGTGCCCATGTTCCTGCGCCTCTACCTCATCGCTAGAGTCATGCTTCTGCACAGTAAACTCTTCACCGATGCCTCCTCCAGGAGTATAGGTGCCCTAAATAAGGTCAGAGGGGTTTTGTACTTGCAGGTGTGTGTCTGTATGCATTCTAGATTGTGGTTGTCAAAGGTTTAGCTGGAAAGAGGTGAGGGAGTTGTAAAGGTATTAAGGTCAAGAGCTCTCTCCTATGAATTAAGTCTGTGTCCGTGTCCCTTTCATCCCTTGCCTCTATCTCTCTAACCATCTCAAGTCCTTTCTTCCACTCCGTCCTTCTAGTCACCCTGTTTCTTTTCATATACCAGTTTAGATCCCCTTCCTCTCCTTTTGTTATCACTGTGCATAGAGACTTAGATGCAAGCTATGGTGGATCTTTCATAATATAATATGAGATGGGAGCATGAAACGGGGACAAGATATTGCATACGGCTCAAATGGGGCATGAAAACAAAGGACTAGAATGAGATTGCAATATGAGTGCAGAGAAATGTGTACGAGCCATGCAATAAATGATTGGTGCCAGGTTTGTGATGACTTTAAACAATAAACATTACTGTAAAATCAGGAAGTGGAGATATAGCACAGTGTTGGAAATATGCAAACTACAAGGCGGAAGATAGGACGACTGCAGGAGAAATGTAGTAGATTTCAAATGAGTAATTTAGCAGTTTGCAAGTGTTAGCTTCGATGGCACTATTCTGACCCTCACACTACAGTGACAGAATGAGGAGGTGAAACTGCCAATGAAGTGCAGCTCTAACACAACAACTAATTTATCAGCTGCTTAACCCTTCTAGGGCTGAACCATTGCTCTCAGATGATCCATTTACCTGAACTTGATGGTCTGCTTCTTATTGACAAATGGGCCACAGTAAAAAAAAAAAACTCCACTGAAAATAGACCAATTATTCAAAGACACTGTATAGCTTAATCCCAAGTCAGAAGGCGAGCCCCAATCTCGACTCCAGTTACAGTGCGGTCGCTTTCAAAAGCTACTCAGAAGACTAATTAGTAAAACATCAAGTCTGTGTGGGAAACAGTATACAGAATGAGGATTCACAGCTATGCAATACCAACCCTTGAGAAAATGTGTATTACAATGACATTTTTCAGCTCTGCTATACTGAGTGTGTGTGTACATGTATTTCAGGTGCATTTTAACACACGGTTTGTAATGAAAACCCTCATGACTATCTGCCCCGGGACGGTGCTGCTGGTCTTCAGCATCTCTCTGTGGATCATTGCTGCCTGGACCGTACGAGTGTGTGAGAGGTCAGTAGAGAAGCTGGTCCATTTGGGTGTGTGTGTGTGTGTGTGTGTGTGTGTGTGTGTGTGTGTGTGTGTGTGTGTGTGTGTGTGTGTGTGTGTGTGTGTGTGTGTGTGTGTGTGTGCATAAGACAGAGTGTTAGACTGTGATTGGATGAGGAATTCAACTGAGCAATTAAATTTGATTGGAAGGAAATATAATCTGGGACATGTGTGCAACATAATCCATCTTTAGACTTAAATTAATGAGGCTTTCTCACCAGTTGTACACTTAATTTGATCTGATCTGGTTTGATGGAGATGTTACATAGTTTGTCTATTTTTTCTGACAATAAAATGAAGAATAATATCAATATAATTGCATCCTGAGAGAAACCTTTGTTAACACTTTATTTACCTCCTCACCCCACATCCTTCAGCATTTCTAAGCAGTATACAAGCACATATAAGACACTATAATGTAGTACCAGATATACCAGATGTAAGGATATTACTATATTACAATTTGTCAACAACTATACATTCTACATTCTTCTACAACTCATTTGTAAATGGTGAATAAAAACATAATATAATTTAGCTGTAATCACAGTACAGTAGATGATGGGGGATTGGGTCATAAAAATGGGCGTATCCACAAAGCCACAGTTTGTGTTATGAAAGTTATCTGCATACACAGGCAGAGAAATACATGCTGTTGCAAACTGTGAATCAAATTGTCCAGTTGCATTTAAAGGCTAATAATCAGATTTCATGAGTTATGAATCTTTATTGATGTACCATCAGGTGGAAAGTAAAACATGCTCATCCCTTTTGATGTCTTTAAAATGCTTTGGGAGATAATCAAGGAAATATTGGAAAATGTCAGTTGGTTAATAAGCTTGGTTGAATGCATCAGTGCCTGGCTGCTGGGAAGCCGTTGTTTGGTCCACATCCAACTTTAATTGGCATTTCCCCTCCTCTCCAAACCAAATTAACGGAGGAGAAAAAAAACCACATAAAAATCAATTAAACTGCTTCAAAAAATGGAAAAATTTGAGACTTTGGAGAGCGTGCCCCCTCAAGCAAGAGAAAAGAGAGCTCAAAGCAAATATATCTACAGTATCGCTATCATCCAAGGCTAAAATTTGCGTTTTTCTGTTGAATAGTTTTTTCAGAGAACAACTTTATTTCAAATCTGCACCAGTTTGGTTCCTATGGCAACAGTGTTGTGCGTAGGGCAGAAATGATGGAAGCAAAAGCTGCAGTTATGTGTTATCTTCTGTGTCAGGCAAAATTGCAGGACACATGTTTGACGTTTGACACCCACATTTGCACATTTGTTATGTTTTTTTAAAATTATTATTCATATCTTTTACTATTGACTTACTTTATCCTCCTAACATGGATGGTGTTTGCTTTTAGGTACCATGATGCCCAGGACGTGACCAGTAACTTCTTGGGAGCCATGTGGCTTATCTCCATCACCTTCTTGTCCATTGGCTATGGAGACATGGTTCCTCACACCTACTGTGGCAAAGGAGTCTGTCTGCTCACAGGAATCATGGTCAGTATATTTCCTCCCTCCCTGTCTTCTCTTTCTATTGCTCTCCCACTCTCCCTCCCCTGGGCGCTGTCCTCGCCTTGTTCAAAGGTCAGTGGATTAGAGAGCATGCTGTCATTTGCAAGAGAAATTCTGCCATTTGTGTAATTTGGGCAGTCCTCCCTGAATTAGCCTGCATCTGTGCTTCTGTGTGTTTTGGGTTTGTAGGCATGCAAACAAGAGCACATTAGTGGTTTTGTGAGTGTGTGCATGTGTGCGTGTGTGTGTGTGTGTGTGTGTGTGTGTGTGTGTGTGTGTGTGTGTGTGTGTGTGTGTGTGTGTGTGTGTGTGTGTGTGTGTGTGTGTGGTTGTGTGTGTGTGTGTGTTATTCCTTTATCTGTCCTCATTGCATAATGAAGGTCCTACCTTTCAGTGTGCCATGTCCTCCCACTCTCTTTCTCTCTTTCTCTCTCTGTCTTTCATATTCTTTCTGTACCACTATCTACCTCTCTCTCATTCTGTCTCTCAGTCTATTTATCCCTCTATCTCTCTTTTCCTCTCTGTCCGTCTATCCTTCCCTGAGGCCATGTGTTTATTTCTATCTACCCTCCATCTGTTCGTATCAGTGTTTAAGCTGCCGACTGGTCCTCTGTTTGCCTCACTTCACAGGTGTTCTTCCCTCATCAAACTATTTCTTTTTCCGTGTTTTTCTCGCTTTTTGTCTTTGTCTCATTTTCTGTCAGTGTTTGGTCAATTTGTCTTTCTTTGTCTTCAACTTTTTCTTAATTTCTAGCAGTCAGTCGTTTAAAGGAATAGCCACATGTCTGACAAACTGGTTAACTCATTTAGGGATGTGAATCTAAAGGCGATTCATCTTTTTCCATGCCATCACGTTAATACTGTTCTGAGTGATTGGAGGCAATTAGTCTCTCTACAAGTGCAAGATAATTTGATTTTTTTTTAATAGCTTTACAGCTAAATGTCAAGTAATCTTAAATTCAATGTGGTAATAAGTATGGGGGCTTTTTTTATAAGGTAATGAAAGAAAAATAGGACTCAAAAATAACATGTTACCTGGGAATACCATTCTCATAGGACACAGTGTGCCACATGTGTTGGGGATGGTGCTGTTTTTTAACAAATTACACAATAATATTACTTTTCTAAATTACAGACTTTTGCAATGTATTTAGTACTACATTATCAATCTGTCTGTTAAAATGACATTCATTCAAAAGAAGAGGTAGCCTGGATATTAAATTAAAATGTCATTTTTCATTAAACAAAAAATGCCAGGAATGCAATTTTTTATGTTTTTAAAAACTAATGGAGTCATTGCTCATCAGCTTTGACTCATAGATGTAATTCCAGTAGCTGAGATTTTTAAATTGAATGAAAAGTAAAGGCATTGTGTTCGTACAAAAGAAGAACGGCAGTTACCATTCTAAAAAGCACCTCCAAACAGTCCTCAGATCAGTCAAGTTATATGTTAAGATGTGATAATGTGACCACTGGCTGAGTGATGATGGAATCAACCTGCAGAGCATCATAATTGTTCTAGTTTCATCAAGAAAATAAGATTATAGGCTGCTAAAATAGCATTTTATTATCACTACCATCACTGCAGCAATCTTCTATATTCAATTTACACACTTACATGTCTAGTACTTTTGCACTTGAGTTGAGTGTGTTTTGACGAAGTATGCCTAAAGTCAAGCAGCAACCCCCATGGCTGAATGTTGAAGCCAGTGGGATGCAGTTTAATGACTGCTGGATGATTTTTCAAGAAAAATCAAGAGAAGGAATCAGGGAGCCCTCAACGTGCCCCTCAAAATCAAAACTCCATTCATTTTTTTCCTTTTAGTTCCTCTGATGTTTATACTTGTTGTGTTTTGAAAATAACATTTCTCCCCAAAACTCCCAAAAACCTGCATGTGTATACTCGCATCTTCTCTGTGTAGGTCCAACCTCTCTGCATTTAGTAGCTCGACCACTTTCTCAACCGCGTTAGTCCATTAAATGTGTGATTAAACACACACTTTCACAAAGACACACAAAAACCCTCAATTTGCTGGGTTACTCATCCAATCAGTGTTTTAGCGTTTGGAGTACACCTCTTACTGTAATGTTAACACATACACAAAAAGACACAAAACGGGGGGTGGATAGATGGTTGACCCAGGCCCGCTGCTACAGACTGCATCCTCCACATAACACTGACACAGAGCATGACATACACTCTGAGTATGACTCCCACACACACACACTCTCCTCTCCTGTCACACACACAACCACACTCTCGCTACACTCTTCAGAGCGTTCAGAGTGGTCTATTTTCGTGAGGCGTGAGCTTGCAGGTAGAAAGAGAAGGGTGAGGCTTTTACGTGAGGGAGAGCAGGTGCAGCCAGTTGTGGGAAAACACCATGGAAGTGAAGTGAAAAAAAGATTTTCAAAAAACGAAGAGGGGGGGGCAGGGGTGACAGGTTGACGGCAGAGAACAGGGTATGATTTTTTTTTTCTCGGTTGAGAATTATTGTTCTGAGTTTCTGTGGGAGAAATTCTTGCTGTTGTTACTATGACAACACATGAAGGCCAACAGTGGTGGAATATACCACTGCCCCAAGGCTACCTAGGGGTGGGCCAGGTGTTAGTGTGTATAAGTGTGTGCTTTCATGTGTCTGTGTGGGAAGGTGGATGGTGGTAGGCTAGACTACAGGAACATGTTTAAATACAAAGAGCTTCTCATTATACTTACAATAACAAAGCAAAAGATGTATGTTGGCTGAATAAGAGCACACATCAGATGATGCAATTCATGTATGTGTGCATGTTTGCGTATAATAATATGTACATTCATGCATGTTGTTATGAATGGTAACACTTTACTTTAACTCCCCGTATTTAGCATCTATAAGCATTATATTAACATTTAATAAATGGTTTATAACACAATACAGTGTACTTGTACACCGATATAAGCGTTGATTAATGAAGTTGTCCACAGCTATTACTCTCCCTGTGGGTGTCCATAAGAGGTGGCTGCTGTATAAACAGATATCAAATTACAATATGGTAAAGCGTTGCTATAATAATATAAAATATTTCTTCATAGGAGATGTTAGAATTGTTGACAAATACTGTACATGAATAGACACTTAAAATGTCCTCATATCTGTGTACAGCTACTGTTATAAACCATTTATTGAATGTTCACATACTATTTATAAATGTTGGGAGGGCGTTAAAGAAAGTTAAACCATAAAGTTAAAGAGATGCATAGTAGCTACAACTTCAAACCTTTTTGTGCTCTGTGTGCCTCTAAGTGCTTGTTTTCTGCACATTAATTGAGCAAATTAACTTTTTTTTATGCTGAATATCTTCCCTTCTTTCTTTTATACCTTCCTACTAGTTTGGGAAACTATTTTTCGCTGTTCTTTTGTTTTTGTTTTTTCTTTCGCATGAAGAGAGATGCAGTTTTTACCTGGATTGTGTGGATGTTACACAGAAGCACAGATGGGTGATTCCCCCTTTTTTGACAGCTAGGTAGATGGCTGTGCTGTTGTGGAAGGAGGGAGGGAAACACCCAGGCATATGAAACAAATCACAGAAGCACAGCCATCATCAGCCGTGGCACTCTGTGGAGATTGCACAGGGAACCCTGCTGGAATCAAATGGATGCAGGCGTATACACAAACAAACTCTCTCTCTCACACACACAGACACACACACACACACACACAAACACACACACTCATACACACACACACACACACACACACACACGCACGCTCTCACTAGCACATGCATGTACATATACACAAAGCCTGCCTTGACGAACCAATCAGCACCCCGCTGTTTTCGACCAAGGAGGACAATTTTGATCACACATGCAAACACTTACACACTGCTGGGTACATGCACAGGGCACTGCACTTGTACATACTGAGCTCTACCAATTCGTAGAGCTCTCTTTTCCCTAAAGCACTGACATGTATAGATGCTCTAGGGGTTTTTCCATCAGCTCTCATCATATTTTATTCATAGTTTTTGAATAAACACAAATAGAGTGGATGAGTGTATAGACGTGGGCACTAATGCCTGTTTGTGCGTTACATTTTACTGAACCCAGCCAAAGTTATTTTTGGCAAACCTGTCTTATCGTTCAAGAGTGTGCACGATGAAGTCTTGGCTATTTCCTACACGCTTCAGAATGTTGCATGCTCCCTCGCTCTCACTCTTCAACTCACTCTGTTTCTCACCTTATATCTCTTTTATTCCCTCTCTCCCTTTCTCTCCCACTGTGAGTTGCACAAACCCACAAGCAGCCAGGAAGAGCACGCATACATTTCCATTAAACACTGTTAATCTTAATTCATTACTTATCAGATATGTGACCTCATTAACACTGCCTTCTTCTCCATCTTTCTCTCCTCCGATTCCATGCACACACCCTTGCCGCCCACATTCATCCCTCCCTCTATGTTTCCTTCCTTCCCCATTTACATTTACTCATAGCTCTTGACTCTCTTTATCTTTTCTCCCCTTCTCCCTTTTTCCTCTCAGTGCCTGCTGCTTCAGAGGAGCCTGTGAAAACTCAACAGCCCCATTGAAAACAGTGTCTAATCTTAAAGTTAATTAAGTCTGTCTTCCTCCCCGTATTCCTGCTCCTCTTCTCCTCTCAAGCATGTATTTCTGGTTGAGAGACTGCTGTCACTATCACCCAAAGGAATTTGCCATATAGCCCATGTGGGACAAGTTAGAATACAGACAACCCGGTCTGAGTTTTACACTTTTACACTTCCTGCAGACCTCGAACCTCCGTTGACAGGAGGAGACTGACTCCGTGTAATTCAGATTGACAGCATCTAATGAAATGAAATGAGGTAGTGTCAGTCTTTGGTGTGTTTTTGTATCTATACGGGGCATATTTCCCCGCCACATATAGAGGTGATATAGACAGGATCTTACACCAGATGGGTTGGAAGTGAAAATAGACTTGGCTTGCCTCTCAACATGAGGAAATGTTGATCTGGAACAGACCTATAACTCCTAATCCTCTCCTCTCTCCCTTTCACTTCTCCTTCTGTCATCCGGCCCCCTTCCTCACATTCGTCCTCTCTCCCTTCAATCATCTGGGCTAATTCCACGGCCAAAAGCCACCAAATTACCAATCCCTCCTCTGTACTGACTGACTCCGTGCTCTCTTTTCTCATCCTCTTACCTCCCTTCTCCCTCTCTCAGGGTGCAGGCTGTACGGCTCTGGTGGTTGCCGTGGTAGCCAGGAAGCTGGAGCTGACCAAGGCCGAGAAACACGTACACAACTTCATGATGGACACGCAACTCACCAAGAGGGTGTGTAGGCTTGTGTTGTGTCGGTGGTGTGAACGAGTATGTTGTACTTTTGCAGAAAAGAAGCAAAACTGTAATATGTGAAAGAAAGCAAATGTTCTCTGCATGCACCGGGATTGGGCCTCTAACAGAATTGTAATTTATAAAAGAACGGATTTATGTGTAAGCGCCCTTTGGGGGGGACTCTGCACTAGTTTAGGATTTCTTTTGGGTTGGAGACAAGGTGGTTGAGAGCCTGGCTAAATGGCTTGTTGTTGTCACTGCCCCTCCTTCACCCTCCCCAACTACTACCTCACACTATCACCCTGTATTGTTGTGACAGAGGGCCATGTTATTTGAGTGAGTGAAGGCAATAAAAGGTCGTCTCTTTCTTGCTTTCTCTGTTCTGCTCTCTCATTTACCGTCTCTCTTTTTTTCCATCTCCAGTCTTTTTCCCCGCTTGGCCATCCCTCCACCCTCCCACCTCCCCTCTCCTCTGACATTTGCCTCTTTTACAGTAAATCCCTTTCTCTCTTTCTCTCTCTTTCTATCTGTCACCTTCTCTCCCCTCCTTCCTCCTTTGCCCTCTCCTTTCCTTGCCGCCTCCCCCCTGCTTCCCTCCATCTCTCACTCCCACCCTCCTCCAGTCCTTTTCAATTTTTCATACAGTTGAAAGACCCAAGTTTTAAAAATAGCTCCCATATCAAATATGTAGGGTACATTATAGCAGCAGGATATCTGGGTGACTGAATGAAGTAGGATGATCAATAATTTCAGTGTGGATAAAATATCGACAGAGGAGCCAAATCACTCTGTCTCTGTTGGAGCCAGGCTCTCACCTCATATTTCAGCAAACTGCCAGATCAGCCAGAGTGTGTTTTCACAAGACGTTTAGCACCTTTAACCATGTGTGTGCATGTGTATGGGTTTCTGTGAGTGTATGCATGTGCATTACTGACAATCTGGAATTCAGCTGACCATCCAAAGCACTTGTTCCCAGTTTTTTTGGTCCGATGTACGCCCCCCCTCATTTAAAGGATTTTACACTGGATATTTTTCAACACTATTAATTATACAAAAGTTGTATATATATATACATACAGCAACTGCAGATCAATTTTTACATCATGTTCTTTAAATATTTAATTTGTAAATGGAAAATAATATTTTTTTGTAACTTTAAGTCATTGCAATCGATTCATTGTAAAAACATAGATGAAACTGATGCTCTCCTCACATGCTATCAGTCGTTGAACAAAGAAAAAATTCATCCTTTACACTTTTAAGGGAATTGTTTTCTTAAATTACAATCTTAACAAAGAGTCACCAAGTAAGGGAGGTGCCATTCAGTAGTTTCATTCAACACAATACAGTGTGCTGCTTGGTGACATTTCCTTCAATGTGTCTTCGGTAGATACAGTGGTAATTGTCTCCTACTTTTGATTACTTATAGACCAATGATTAAAGCTGTTGTATGCACATTGATTTACATGGTTGAGGCCATTCTCTGCCATATCATCGTAACAAGAGAATAACTCAAGGCTTTATAATGAATAATGCAACGACAGACTCCACATCCTGCCATCATCATATGTGCACACATACACGCGCACAAATAGACACAAAGGTACACACACACTGGTTTTCTACTTCACTGAAAAGGTGCTTCCTTCCCTTTGAGGGATTAAAAGGAAGGTGAATTAAATGCCAATCAGCGACGCTGTTAGCCAGCCTGTGTTTCTGGTATCTTATCTTATCTTTCCAAAAAAAAAGCATTGGGTGTTGTTGTCCACCAGCAACTAAATGCTAGTGCAGAGCTAGACCCACAAATCTGCAAGCAAAGTAACTTCTACAACACACAGTAAAATAAACTTTGCTTCAGACGACATGTACATGTACATGTATATTTTAAGTCGAAGAAAGTGTGGTACTTTTGACACTCTCTGACACATACTAATAACATACTTGAAAATGTTTTCACTTTACATCATTTGAGTGTTCTCTGCTTTCATCCATGGATCATTCAGACACACCCAACAAGAGTGAAGTAGAAACTTTGAAATCTTATGTGGTGCAGACCTAATAACCTTATCAGGGAGGATGATGTGCTTTAAAGACATCGTTCAAAGTTCGGTCCACATGGTTAATTTTCATGCAGTGTTCACTGAAGTGAAGTGTTCCTCTCCCTTTGATAGGATTAACACGGATGTTAATTAAATAGCAGTTAACATAGCCGCTAAGTCCACCATGTGTGTGAGGTTTAAGTGCTCGTGTTTGATGCCAGGGCTTGTTGTCTCGATGCAGAGTGTTAAAGGTGTGTTTAAAGGGCTGGCACTCTGGTTACAGTTTACTGTGACTTCATGCAGGAGTATTGGTTAATTCAGAGCACTGCTGATAGTCCATCTGGTCAGAATATCGCCGCGACATTCACAGAGCACTCTCGACACTGTCAGTGGAGTGGAGTAGTGTCTCCCTACTTTTGATGGCACTAAGATGTCAATTAAATGCCACTCATTGAAGTAATAAGCCTATTGAATGTGTGAATATGGCTGACATAGTCAGTTTCTGAGGTCAGTACTTTTATTTAATGCTTTTTAAATTGTGTTGCAAGAGTTGAAAATGTTAGGTCTTTATAGAAATTTGTACTCTGAACGTTGGATCATTGGTTAATTCAGAGCACTTTCCGAAGTCCCTGTGGCAAATTCAGAGCTTCACCCTCTCTGAATATTCAGAGTGCACTCTGGGCTCTGGCCAAGGAGGAGGTGCTGCAGTGCCTTCCAATGTTTACAGCACCAGCCAAACGGGAGCAATCTAACCCTTGAAGATTCCTCCTTAGCTAGCTTTCGCTCCACACAGTAAAAATAACTCCTCCGCTGACGTCTTTTAATTCACTCGCAAGTCAATGGATCCTTATTAGTGTAGACGTATTGGGAGAGTGACAAGAATTAATTTGACACACAACGGATGCATTAACACATCTCTGATGTTTTTCACTTTTTACCAATTGAACCTGAGTGTAATCAGAGTGTACTGATTTATGAAGATGTCTATGGTGTACTATGGGTGTTGTCCAGCAAATAATTTCATTCAGGAGACGAAAAATGTATTAAACCACCAGTTGAAGCCAGTTATTATTTAAATTCTATGAAATGCTCTGTTAACCCTCATTGTTTTGTTTGATCCTTGAGTGAACCCCTCAGCTTTTGCTTTAGAGGGTAGGACAGTGATATTTGTCTTGGGTTTGTGTGCATTAATGGATATTTGACCATATTTGTGTGTCTGACTGTGTGCGTGTGTGTGTGTGTGTGTGTGTGTGTATGTGTATGTGTGAGAGAGAGAAAGATACTTGTCTCTTCCCTTTGTCACTATGCCAGTGAGGGGAAGGTCAGAGCAGGTAAGGACACGTGGCGCCGTGGCACATGGATGAGGTGAGAGGTTGTTGCCAAGGTAATTGGCCTGTTTGTTTATGTTTTATGCTCTTCTAGAAAACACCATTGTATCTCTAGCACCACAGTACATAATTACTAATTGCATACACAGGTCATTAAGACCCTCCAGGGTTGGAAGCTTTAAGCGCCTCTGCTTTTCCTCTAATGTTAGAAAAATATTTCCATCCCTACGAAAAATGAAGGTAAAACAATCAAAGATTATTTTTTCCCCCTATTTCAGTTAAACAACAAAGGAAGTTTCAGGGTCCATTCTTATTTTTTTAATTTGTGATACCAATATTTATATATTTGAGTTCATGCTTATTTTGAAAAAGTTAATTAACATGACTGGTATAATTCATAGTATTTGTAGTATCTGTAATGAACTCTTTAAAATATTTCTATTTGTGCTGATTGATTTGTACTCCACGATATGTCATCAACTGCTCAACATGCTGAGGTGCGGAAACCCCTTGTCTTAACAGATTTCACATGTACCTGCCATACGGTGTGCCGTGTAGGGGAGCAGCCAGAACAGATATTTGACCCAAACCAGCCATATGGCCCCAACATCGTTGCCCAAGTACAGGCCATATGGTCCAGGGATGGCTGCTGCTGCTGTCATTGGGTTTCTCGTGGAGTATTCTTAGTAGTTCATGTTGAGTCTTTAAATTCTTGTTAATGGAGTTGCCGTCTTTGCCACAGTTTCCACATGAACTCCCAGGAGGAGAGAGAAAGACAAATAAAGAGTGTGGTGCAGATGAATTAAGTGTAAAACACAAACAGTATGTGGTATTACCGCTCCCTGTTATTTGCATGTCCCTGTTATTAGCATGTCAAGCAGTTTCGAGGGATGAGGCTTTAGCATCATCTAATTAAATGGCCTGAATTGTGTAAACAGGCTCCCTCTGCAACGCTGGACAGATGTTGGAAGTTTGCATGAAAACTTCCACAGTGAGCTGGCCCAACAGACACAAGATGCCGTCATTCATCATATTTCACTCGACCTTCAGTGCTTAATCAACTGATATTTCAACGGATGAAATAGGATTTGACCAGGATCAGTTTACGAATGGGCCTGTAGATATGTAGGGTAGTAAATGTGCTCTTCAGTAACCTGGCCTATGGTTAAAACTAGAGGAGCTGTGTTTTATTCAATCATAATTCAGACAAATTAACTCTTTACTTACTGTCACTGGTTCCAGATATCCTTTCAAACTGTGTACGCTGTTGTGATTTTAAATTTTATGCTAAAACACTAACTAAAAAAATGCAACACTACCAACAGTGATGAGGACATCAGTGCCGCAGGCCCACTGACAACATGTCATGGTTGTGATGCCTCTTTAGGATCTTTGCAGCTCTGTCAGTGCCTGTCTTTGCTATATGGATGGGAGTTCTGTAATCCCATTGATTCAAACTGGGGGATGAGCCTCAGAGGAACATGCAATATCAGGGTTTACCTCATAATGCAACCCTACATTTACATCCAAATCACTCATTTGTCATAGCCTGTGAACTAAACATGAATATTTTTTTTATTTTTTATTTTTTTATTTTATTCACATGAGATTTACATACTATATATGAATATCTTATCAGTAAACAAGCTGTATAAATGTAAAGACTGAATACATTTGTGATGCTAACTGTCATTAAGATTGACTGGTAACATGGCAAGTTAGCTGTATGACTCAAGCTCCTGGAGGGGCCTTATATATTATCTACACTATATGTTAGATTAGCTCTTTTTGGTTTGACTTCCTCTGTGTCATTGAAAACACATCTGCAAGGCCCAGGGCCTCCTACTCTCTTCATCTGTAGCCAAAAGTGCGTGTATGTCTACATGTGTGTATGTGGAGGCGTGCATATGTGTGAGCAGTCCTTGACTGCGGTGGATGGGTGCTGATTAGCCAAGCTGCTGGGGTCTTTTGTGCTCCTCAGACGGGGGTATAATTGTTCTTTGTTCAGTGCTCAGCATCCCTTTGATGTCTCTCATTCAATTTATGTCCTTAGAGATTCTCTCTCCCTTTTCCCTTCTCCCTTCTCTGTTGTATCCACCCGCGCTTTTTGCGCTGGGTGTCAGACCCCTGTGTTGTAATTACATAGCAACCTATAGAAATATACAGTACATGAAACATACAGGAGCAGATATGAATATAAATTAATGTAACAGAATCCTGATCTCGGTCCACAGAAATCGACCTGAAGGCTACACTGACATTTTGAATTTGTATTTTATTAAATCACAGCAATCTCGCATTGAGATGATACAAACTAAAAGCATCTGAAGCCTATGTCTGACCACTGAAATGGAGAAAAATAACCATCCTGTGGTTGACTCTGGCTTTCAGGCTTTCCATAAGTGAGCATCATTACATAGGCTATTTCTTTAATGTGTCTCTTCTGCAGGGTTGAGGATTGTCAGATAGTTTAATGGCAGCGAGTCATGAGGCTGTTGTTTTTCTCAGTTGTTGTCATAAATAAATCACTGAAGATCACTGGTCTTAATGAACTGCAGTGATACTGTGCTGAATTACTTTCCACTAACCAAGATAATGCGGCCCATTTGAGTTAATCTCAGATATAATGTGTCATATAGACAGACCAAGTGAAGAGAGAAGTGTGTGTGAGAGACTCCTGTTGGTTCTCATTGCCAAATCTCCCTAAGGAGAGATCTGTTTATGCACGCATGAAAAGCATTGGCAAGCAAGCTGGTGTGTGCAGAGAGAGTCAGAAAGAATGAGGGCAGCTTCTAAGAAGAGAAAGATGGTTAAGTGTTTTTGTTTGTTTGTTTTTTATGCAGAGAGACAATGGAGAATGGAGAGAAAAAGTGAAAGAGAACAGGGATGGCCAAACCTGTTGCCTGCTTCAGTTGCCAAAGGCTACCTGTTGCTAACAATAAGTGTGTATGTGTGCTTGTGTTTATTGTTTGGGAGCAGATAAAGAATGCCGCGGCTAACGTGCTAAGGGAGACCTGGCTCATCTACAAACACACCAAGCTGATGAAGAAGATCGACCACTCCAGAGTCCGCAAACACCAGCGGAAATTCCTCCAGGCTATACATCAGTGAGACCACACCTCACATGCATGCACCCACACATACACGACGGGCGCGCGCACACATAAGCACATGCAAACAGCCCTTGCACACAACAGTGCTGCTGAGTTGATGAAGCCTTTGAAATCAACTGTACTTTCTATCCACCCACAGGTTGAATAAACACTGATAATCAGATAAAGTGCATGAATCCCTGCACACACACACACACACACACACACACACACACACACACACACACACACACACACACACACACAAAATGAATCATCATCTACTTAAGGGCAGGTTCACTCCAGGCAAATACAGTTGTGGGACTGGATAATCAGTGCATTGTGTACTATAAGAGACACTTTGATCATCATATCATCGTATTAAAGAGTGTTGTTGATGATACAAATAAAACAGCGGAACTTAATCACACAATTGCAAATAATTTATCCCTTAGCATTGTTTAGTTATATGTGAATGGCCATTTTAATATCTTGTTTTGTAAAAGATATTTGTATATCCTCTGTCTAGCATCAAAATTAAGTGGCCATTTAATGTTGCTTGCTCCTTTCATCTTGAACAGTTTGGTCAAGACTTGTGAATATTAACAAGTGCCTTCAAAAGCCAAGTCAAGGGTCAAGATTCCTAAGACTTTTTTAAGTTGTAACATGGAAAGGCTAATCCCGAATCATGTGGATGAGAGGCTGATTCTGTGAACACAGTAACTAAAAGCATCCTGCACTTCATTATAATGGAAGGAGCCAAAGGATTTTTTTCAAGAAAACACAGAATAGACCTTTAGTTTACTAATTATTGCATTATGTTTTCAGAATCATCCAGGTCCTATCTATAATTAGACTGAAGACATATTTATTTTGTTTAGCTAAGTGCTCAAATTTTTTAAACTGATTTCATTCCCCTTAGTTTATTTCTCTTTAGGTTTCTTCATATTAACTATAATATTCAGTTATTCTAGACCTTAAGGTCTCAGTCTACATTCTGTTTGTGTATATTTCCACCTGCATTACAAAATTACAGTGTTTCAGAGCACACTGTGTGCTAGCTGTGTTTGTCCATTCCTATCCAGCGACAGATTGCAGGTAGAAATTAAGCTGAAGTAGGCAAGGTGACCGCTCCACAGTGTTGTTGCCTGGACCCGGGGGGATTAGCTCTCTGGACCAACCCCTGTGTGTTTACTGGGTTTCAACTTTTTATGTGTGTTTGTTTATTTTATGTGTGTACGTGTGCGTATCTGTTTGCAGATTACGCAGTGTGAAAATGGAGCAGAGGAAGCTCAGTGATCAGGCCAACACACTAGTGGACCTCTCAAAGGTGAGACACACAAATACACAGCTGACATACTCATCTGTGCTCTTCATTTATGTAGGACATATACTTATAACCATCGTACATGTGAATAACTCAAACTCTTTGCCCCCAAAATATTCCACAACATTCCTGTGTTTTTCACGCTGACCTGCCCGTTTCTGTGGAATTGCATCGCCTAGCAACCGGAACAAGTGTTGAAACAGGGATGACTGAGTGAGAGAGCGAGGAGGAAATGAGAGTAGGGAGGGGAGTGCTCATGTTTTGCTGTTACTGTGTGGGAGTCTGAGTGAGAATGTGAGCACACACGTGTGTGTGTGTGTGTGTGTGTGTGTGTGTGTGTGTGTGTGTGTTTGTGTGTGTGTGTGCGTGTGTGTGTGTGTGTGTGTGTGTGTGTGTGTATGTGACTGTGAAAGAGAGAGTGGGGAGGGAATGAAATAGAGACTTGAATAAGAGGAAGAAAGAGATGGGGTGAGGGTGTATGCGTTTTGTGTCTTTCCACGGAGCAATACCTTTAGCACTAGCTATATTGCAATTACGCCAGTGACTCCATCTCAAATGGCCACTTGTGCGTTTACCATGGTTACGGAGTCCAGGATGTGCAAGGCAGGGACACTCTGCTGCCTTCCTTTCATTGTCTCTCCTGGCTCTTATTTCTTCACAATGTTATAACACCAAAATAAATACTTCCCTCCAGCCTCTTCTTCATTCCAGCTTCTACTCCCTCTTGGACAGTTTTTCCTTTTGCTCAGTGTCTCATATACTCCTCCCTAGCCCTTGCTTGCCCTCTTTCCACTTTTACCATCTCTTCTCATTCCATCCAGATTCTTTTTCTTTAAATAAGCTTTATTAAAGCAACCCTCATAATACTCCTGTTTATGTATTTGCAATCTGTCTTCCTTCTTCAAAGTACCCTGGGTGCACAGAGTCATCTCACGTTATCCCATCCTCTCCATAGATGCAGAGCGTCATGTATGAGCTGATGTCGGAGCTCAACGACCGCAGCGAGGACTTGGAGCGCCAGATGCTATCCCTGGAGCAGCGGGTGGAGCAGCTCACCGCCGGCTTCAACGCCCTCCCTGCCCACCTCTCAGCCACCCTCAGCGCCCAGCACGCCGCCCTGGTCCACCTGCTGCGAGAGAGGGATGCGAGAGATGTAAGAGGAGGAGGAGGAGGTGGAGGAGGAGGAGGAGGAGGAGGAGGATGTGCAGTGGTCCCTCTGTCCCAAGCAGCTTCTTTAACCACTGCCCCAGCTTCAGTTTCTCCAATCCAGGTCATAGCTCCAGCACCACCCTCAGCCCAGGTCCCTACTTTGGCCTTGGACTCCCCTCTGTCGCCCCCACCACCGAGCCCAGAGGGGAGCCTGGAGGCTAGTCCCAACCCGAACACCTGCACCTCCAGCTGCTGAAGAAGCTCTGAGGACCAGGAGAGGACAAATCTGGGGACAAAACAGGGAGAAAGGAAGGGGGGCTGTGCCAGTCCCCTCACTTCAGACTAAAGGAGAGGAATGAGGGAGGAGGAGGGGAGAAATGAGAGGTGATCCTCTGAAACTAATGCTCCATGAGAGAGGGATGAAGACGGGACTATGAGGAAAAATAATGGGATTAAGATGGAGTGCCAGTGTGAATGATGAGACATGTGAGGAACTTTGGGGCGCTTTCCTTAACGATGGGAAGGAGAAGAAAAATGGAGATAAAATGGAGACTCTAAAAGGTGCGAGGGGGAGGAAGGATGTCAAGAGGGTGAGAAATGGCGGTAGAGAGGATGAGGAGGGGGAAGAACAGAGGAGGAGAAATAACAAGGAATAATTATATGAACTCAGAGCTCCTAAATGGAATCCACTCCAATTACTGAAAAGGCCTTTTATTCTCTCTATCTCTTTCTCTCTTTCTATCTCTCTCTCCTTCCCCCTCTCCCAGTCTCTCTCTCCTTTCATCAGGAATTAATGACCATGACTTTTTATCCTTATGATGTATTTTCTATCTGAATGCTAATTGTGTGTTAACGAGCATCCCTTTAACAAAAGGTTCTATCAATACGACCACGATTAAAAAAAAAACAACAAAAAAAAAACTAGTGGCATGCACCGCGCACACAAACGTACACACACACACTCGACGCACGCACGCGCGCACACACTCAGACACATACACACACACACACACACACTTTCATGCACAAATTATATCTAATCATCATCCACACAATACAAGTTACAGCAGAAAAGTAAATATACAATCGTTCACAATGCAGGCCCTATTTCCACTCACACAAAGAAATGAATGCACCAGCCCATAAAATAATACTAAAGCCTATACTGCCAAGATCTCGATGCACTGTCAAACTCCACAGAGCACTGCCAAGCAATGTAGATACACTGTAAAAAATGTTCATCCTAATGACTTATCTTTTGTGGGGGTGAGGTAATGCAGTAGTTTAGACTTCGCATAGTTGTGACATTTTAAGTAGTCAGTTGGGAGAACTGTAACGGTTCACCGAACTACATAAATTACAAGTCAAGCTGAAATAAGCTGACATGATACTGAGGGACATGAGTCATCATGAGGTCTGTATGTGATGACGAAGACAGTAGCAGATGATGAAATAACATAACACAACTATATCAGGACTTTATTACTGCATTCACTGATTTACAGATTAAGTTGAACCGATGTTTAACTGTACATGTAGGTTTGCTGTACCAAAATGAGACATTAAGAGTTTAGATTTTGTTTAATTTCTGTGAACATTTCCTATGTAAACCTCAGAGAAAATGGACAATTAATAGTTGTATCAAGTGCATTAATACTGGGATGGTTGTTGGAAGAACAATTAGGTTATAACGTAAGCATTCATTAAATTGGCACTTCAATCTGGCTGATTGAACTATTTATGAATCACTGACTCTACAACACAGAGCTTTGCACAAACTTAATGCTCCACATTCAGGGAGTCTTTTCATTATATGCTATTAAAACATTTACTGGAGTCTATCCACCCAGAGGCATACCAAAATAAATCAAAACCTTATCCATCAATAATAAACGATCTGTTTAGTCTTTTACTTGTGTGGCTGAAGTCAGTGAAGTCAAATTGACTGAGATACTGTAGTGTCTTTTGTTTTGCTGTCAATTTCTGAAAAGAAATTACTAAAACATAGATTTTTACATGATTAATTTAATTGACTTTAAAATATGACGATTTAACTGAATGATTATAAGTTGATGTGATTAATATTTTTTCACGGTGTACGGTTGTGTCGATGACCCTTCATGAAGGGAAGATAGCTGTTGCCATCCTTTTTCAAGCCTGCAGTCCCCAAACAACTCACTGTTATCATGAATGTATTCTGTGTAAAGAAATATACTCCCTTGCATGCTCGATCACTTAAACTGCCATGCAGACCCAGGAACAGACACCCACACACACGGAGACACACACACATACACACACACCTCGACAACCAAAGTGCTCTCTCTTAAATGGACTTCAATAAGAGGCAGGGAACGCTGCTGTCACTGGGGACAAAAGATAGCAGGAGGCGTTGCAGATATCTTGACAATATTTCTGAGGGAATAACTGTGAAAATCTGGGCATGGACTTGTTACAGTGCGGTACATGGACTGCTCTTCACTGCTTTAAGACAGATCAAGGTGGACTACGGATGAACACAAGGGAACACAAATAAACCTTATAAAGGAAAATGGCCATGGAGGAACAGGTGTTCATGAAACAAATAAAAACATAGGAAGAGAATAAGGTATATCTGAGACGAATTACAATGGTGTGATGGGAAAAGAGACAAGCCTACCCTTGCATTGGATCGAAAACTGTCTTATAGCGACACGCTGTGGCCGGAATACTGAATTACATACGCTTGGAATATTGTACAGTATGCTGTTAACGAAATCTAGCTTTGTATTGCTTAGTCTTTTCTACCATTATGATTAAACGCAGTTATAGCTAATATCTAATATTATTAAACTATAGTATTCTTCTCATTCGTCATGACAATTATTATAAATATATGTATTAACAATACGTTAAATAATTATGAACAAGGAAAGTGCCGTTTGAGGTTGAAATTATTTTGTAATTTTATTTTATCAGAGAGAATTAATAAAGTATATATCTATAACATTACAGTTTCCATGTTTTCTCTGTTGCCGTTATTTTTATTTTATTTTACATTATTTTTTTATTTTATTTTCATTGTATTCTTTTTTCGGTGCTTAACATGGCGAGGAAACAAAACATTTCTTGATTTCTTAATTCACGCTGTAGCCTACAGTTTAGATATCTATTTTAAAGTGCATTCCATTTCGCTTAATGTGCGATAACAGTACGCACATTTTGCGTTTAATTTTGTGCGTCTCCACACCGAACAATTACCGTTTGGACACTAAATACTGAAACAGGCCAATTTCAGAATTTTCACAGGCTATTTTTGATGTATTTTGTCAGTCACTAATGGGCCAATTGTGCACAATGTGTCACTGTAAGAAGATTATCTCTCTCTGTGACTGTGGCCATCTCATAATGGGGGCTTATAACTTTGTTTTGTTTTTTTTTCTGTTGGATAGGAAACAGTAAAAGCGAACCCGGTGTCAGGGATGTACACATTCTCTGTTTGCTATCAGGTTGCTATGGATGCAGTTGTTCCCGGGCGACGCTGACTTTCACCGTCTCATCCTCTCGCGATGTTTGAAGAAAGCACCATGGACAACGACTTGAAAACGGTTGATAAATCAACTGTAGCTAATTTTAAAGTGAGTTGGTTGTGTTTTTAAATAATATTTAAAGTTTGTGAGTTGATTTTTTCTTTCATGATGGGGCGTAAAACTGTTAGATGCTGGAGTTTTGAGCTTGCTAGGTTATAGATTAGTTAACTCTAGTTGGAAAAGTGAGTAAACAATTAAGACTTCAAAAACGTACTGACTGCATAATTGAGATGTTGCCAAGTCAGCGTGATAAAGCGAAAACACTTTGCAAATTCCCGTTTATTGCAATAAACTGGTTAATAAACTTTGGTTTCTTTGAACCAATGTTGTTAGCAATGGCCGGACAAAAAGTAGGCTACCGAAAGAAATTTCAAAATTGCAAGACAACTAACATTAAGCTAGTCAGGGCGAGGTTAACGCTATCAGAATCAGTAATAAACATTTGTTTTATGTTACAAGGAAATGGAGACTTGTCGTTGACGTGGCTCACAAGTAAGAACAATAAACCCAATAAAGACATGCAAATCATACAAACTGAGGTAATACTTATTTGCTAAAACTGTATAAATAAATACGGAAGGTATGGCTATACAGGGAGCAGCAAAGTGCAGATCTCTGCAGGTGTATGTCTAAGTGTTGGAGTGCAACGTCCTTCACATAAATGACATTCAAAGTAAACTGATGTTTTAAAAAAAGATTATGTATTTTCTCGTGTGTGTGCGTGCGTGCGTGCGTATGTGTGTATGTGCCTGTGTTAATCCATGTGTGTAACTTCAGGAAATCGTCCAGACCTGTTACAGTCAGTGTCCAAGCCTCCTTCTGTTCATCAGGTCTTAGTTTCTGCTGTGTCAGCGTTCTCTATACTGGCACCAACCATCACCGACATCATCACCGAGCGTGGGACTCTGTGAGTGGAAGTGGAGACAGGCGTTGGACATGTGTATGTCTGTGTCTGGTCTTACCTTTGTCAACTTTGGGGATCAATTTCACATTTTAATCCAGCTAATTAGGGAAGTCGTGATAAAAGTGGTATCCTCAATTTGTTTTCACTGCATTTGTATTCAGCACATACAAAAATGACTTGTGCCTTAATTGAGATTAAGTTATAGTTTGGGAAAATGTTGTGGTTGTACCAAGCATGTGTTGGTTATGATTAGGTTTGCAATCAACCTCCTACAACCTTTACCTGACATATAAGTCAATGCAATAACAGTGAATATAAAGTGCAATAATTCAGTTGAACTCTGAATACAGCAAGAAAAAATCTAATTTACTTGTGGCAGAAATAAGAACAAAACACACAAATATGAGGAAAAAAATTGTGCTCACATCTACTACAATGGTTGATGTGGCTACGGAACTGACTTTCAATTAGGTCCTTGTTTAACTGATTAAAATGCCTTTGGTAACAGCATTTCAGATCACTCATTCAGTCATACTATTTTCGATTTTTCTGTAATTAAGATTGTGGTGGGAAGTGTTTTTTGCCAGTGAAAGATGCATTTTATAACACAAGATTGTTTGTTTTAGGATTTGCATAGTGTTTGTCAGACATCTTCATTCTAATTCTCTCTTGTCTCTTGCCTTTGACTTTTTGTTTTGTTCACTTGAACAATTTTTCACTGTGTGGATTTGTCCGTCTATTATTGGCAGAGTAAAAGGTTTTTAAATACTGTATGATTACCAGTGGGTAGCCTACATTCTTCATCAGGATAGTGAAAACACCACTGTCATCTGTCTAGATTTGTCAGAAAAAGGACAACACAACTTAAAGTATTTATTTGTTATATCACATTATTTGTGCATGGATTGTCAAAATGTAGCTAAGCTTTTTTTTTCAATAATTGCTCACTGGACATACCTCATGATGTGAAATGGTGAGTCACAGTCAATACACTGAGATCCTAACAACAACTTGTTATATATTCCTTATATTATTCCTTATACCTTCCTTATATTCAGGGCTTCTTACTCATCGATGGTAGTTGAGTAAAAGCTACGGTATTTAAATTAAACACCCTCCTATTAGTTCACACCAATGCCCGTCGCAAAGGTGACAACACACCAATCTTCTCAAGGTTTATCATCTGTAAGTAAATTTACTTGATCATGAAGGCAGTCAAAGCATTAACACAATCTCGCCTTAACAGAGGACATTGATTTTTATTTTTTCACAAAGCAAGCATCGTAAAGACCCAGACTGTTGTATGTTTAGCCAAGGATTGAAAATAATAAGAGTAACAAAGGTGTGAAAGCCAGGCAGCCTGAGGCACATACCCAAATGTGATGAGCTTGTTATCTGTGTTGTTTACTGGCAGGCTCGATTGCCTCAGGGCTTTCATCATCTCTCTCAGACTACACTGCATTTTCATGATTGTGTTCTGTAACTTTAAGGTCCAGGCAAAGTCCGTAGCCTAGTTTTTTAACATTCTTCTCTGTGCTTCTATCTTTTTCTCTCCACCTGTCTATCCACCTCTCTCCATTTTTCAGGACTCCCATTTAGCCTTTTAGGATTGCTGTTTGAGCCAAGGCTACAAAAGGACCCAGAGAAAGCTGAACTAATAGGTAGAAGATTTGATTACCTGAAAAAAATGGGAATTGGGATATGTTTTTACTCATATCCCAGCCAAATTTAGCCAAAAGAAGAATATATAAGAATATTTTATTACACAATAACAGTTTGCTAAAAGCAACAGCAAGAAATGGCATTTTATTAAATGTAAATGAGGTACATCAGTAGAATGAGCAAAGCCTACATTTTTGTAGGTTTTAAGCCATTTATTAAAAAACATAAAATTTTGTATGACAGCTGACCACTTTCCAAAGTGACGTGTGTGTGCTTTAAAAAATGCGTAGCTGTGGCTCGGCAGGTAGCGTGAGCTGTCCACTCATCACAAAGTTGGCGGGTCAATCCCAGGCTCCTGTCCAGGTGTTGATTAAGACATTGAAACCCAGTTGTTGTTGATAATTACACTTTGATTAGTGCCATGCATGGTAGCTTGTTTGCCATAGGTGAGTGTCAATGAATGAATGAGTGCCTATATAAGTGCAGTCCATTTAAAAAATCACAAATCACTTTGAACAGGAGCATCAGATATTGTGTGTCCTTTTTATACTTTTCTTCCCTATGACTGCCCAGATATGACCCTTGTGGTGACTGGTTGCCACTTACCTGTAGAGCAACAACACTCGAACAATGGATTCTCATGAGATACTCAGATAAACAGTTATTCCATTGAGTAACTGTTAAGGAACACATTCTTTTTGGCTAATGGTTCACCCTTCATCCCAACTTTATTAAGGTGACTCTATTTAAAATTTGCATTTTAATCCTCTCCCTTATCTCTAAAATTAAAGACCTCACTAAAGAGATTTTTTTCTAAGTGCTCCAGAGGATAATTTGACAATGCAATTTCTAACGAAATACATAGTTCACATGCATGCACTCACACAGAGCATACATCAACACAGCCATGTGGTTTCCTCGTGTATCTTTTTCTCCAAGCCTGGTTGATTCTGCTGAACTTCAGGTGTCCTCCTGCTCTGAATGCATGGTGGAGTCCAGGTGCCTCATTACGCTTAAAAACAGAGACCTAACCCCAGACTCCTGTATTGACTAGGAGGGCTCATGTGTTTTAGTGCACGTTTGTGCACACATAGCTTTGTCAGTGGAAGAGGAGGCAGACGGATAGGTGCTGGAGGTTGGCCACTGTTATCACCTGCCTGCACCACTCTCATGTGGTATACCTGTCAACTGTAATCTCATCACCATAACAACCAGCCCTAATCTCACCTGTTTCTGTCAGTGGGAGACATTGCGACCACATCCCTTGTCTCTGATTCCTGTTTGTGCTGAGATCACTTGAGCTGTTTTCTTTGCTGGAAGCTTCTATTAACAAAACCTATTATGTTGTTGAGACATAATGTGTCTTCAACATTGTGGCAAAGAAGCAGCAGAACAAAGGAGCAAGCACAAATATGTACACAAACACACACTCTATTGGCTACTGTCCCTCCCTTTTCATGAAGGTAAAACCCTTCAGATGACCCCACCAGTTACAGTTCACCAGGAAGTGAAAATCTAGGAACTCCTCATTCCTATACCTCTGTCCTGGTGTTTCCATGGCAACCACGGACAGATATACCAAAACATACAGGTCTGTACATGACTATGTGTGTATTTATGTTTGTATGTATGGGACAGATTAGAGGCAGAACTGAATTCACAAAGACTGCATTTGTTGTGCGCTTGCGTGTGTTTATGAATGTGTGTGTGCCTAAAGTGTCTGAGCAGGTAGAAGTGGGGAGGCAGCATTGTGTGCTGGTCAGAGAGTGACGGTGATGTTGCTGTGGTGATGATGAAAGGAGAAATGATAGAGGGAAAGACGCTGGGCCAGACTGCGATTCACATAGTGGATGCACTTACCCCCCAACACATCACCACAGGATAGGAGAGTGGATACACACACATATATATAGTGTATATATATGGAATATTCATGCAAATGAAAGCTAAACAGTTTGTCCCTGTATTTTTTATTGACTGTGTCATTTTCCATCTCACCACCAGGTGCCCTTAGACTTTCCCGCCCTTTGCCAGTCACCTGATCTTGCTCCTCCCCTCCCACCTGTCCCTCATTAAGTACATAGACCATCCACTTTGCCCACTCTCACTTAAATGTTGTCCTTGTTGCTGTAATGTCATTGAGTTCCTGCTTCCTGTTATATAACCTTGCCTGCTGCCATTTTCGTGTTGCCAAACTGTAAATCATTAACCATTGTTTCAAGTGAAGCACCTTTAGTTCAGCCTGCTCTGCTTGTGTGTCTGCATTTGGAGACAACTCGATTTTTCCCATTTTTACACAACCTCATAGTTACCTGACTTGTTTCTCTATCTCATCCTTCCATATGATGTTGCTGATGTTTATGGAGAGGCCAGGTCAGGAAACAGCATGTGGGGAGACCATGTTGTACGGAGGGGTAAAAGGAGAGCGACACCAGTTTGCTACCCTCACCCAGTTTCAGGGGACCTCCACTCCTCCTTCGTGTGCCAGGCGTTCTTCCTCGGTACTACCTCTCAGAGGTCCCTCTTTTTTTAAGAATCCTGTTTGATACCTAGACTGCTTCCTGACAAATCTCCATGTTATAATTTGGTCTCCAGCATTTTAATTAGGGTCTGAGTTGTTGCAATGTCCTCATTTCTAATTACATTACTCAGAAAAGCTTGAGGTGGTGATTTATTATACCATATATATTATTTATTATACCAACTCTAAATTAAGGTGGTATTTGAAAGGTTCAGCTGAAACACACTTCTCTTTAGCCAGTACTGAAGCCCAGTTACCTTTAGCTTCATGTGACTGTTTTCTCAATGTCAGTCACTGGGTTAACTTCTATGGTGAAAGCGGGGGATAGAAAGGAGTGGACTTCAGTGTCCAAACCTGGTGATACTACCACAACATATTGTTTTTGTCATTTTTTTTTTTGGCCTTAGTCAGTGTGTGTCTGCTCAGCATCTTCACATCTTCAGCACAGCGCTTTTCTTTACCTCAGCACTTTAGTATGTTACATTAAGTCAAAGAGATGTGGAAGCGCATCATCATCTCTCATTTACTTACTGCCAACCCCTCATTTCATAGACACCTACGAAGACATTTTCATTTAATGTACACTCTTATATAGGGTTGGATGCACACGATGAATGGCTTAGGAGTTTACGGCAATATGCTTTTCTGTACGATCAACGTTTTTTATGCTAAGTCTATTAGAGACTTTATTGGATTAGTGGATTCTCTAACACATAACAATCATGGATATAATGTTGACATACCACCGGTCAAACTGGATATAATTATTAATGTGTGTGTTGTTATAACAGATCAGATAACAGGCTCTTAAATATCCACTCAATCTTTAGTTTAGTGTGCAGTCACCTTCCTGGGCATTGAAATCTAACACACTCTGACTGTACTGCAGTCCATTTTAATTTTTGAAATCCATACACATTTTGCGCAATTTTAATGCCAAGACCTATGAAGGATGGCCAGCACCCCGAAAAAAAATGTATACAGTAATGTGAACTGTGCATAGATTTCCAGCCAGGTGGTTTAATGACAGGGGATGGTCAATCCTAGAATGAGCTGATGCAGCTGAAGAAGTGCTACTCACATGGGCTCTAGAGAGCTGGCTGCTTTACATGAGTAAACTCACTGTCCTTTTTTTTTTTCCAAAATGCATATACATTTTGTTGACATCAACTGCAACAACTGTATGTGTATGTGTGCGTGTGTTTATAAACCTTTTTGTTCATGGTTCGGGTTCCTGCGCCGGTGGAAGCAGTGGGTGCAAGACATACCCTTGTCACCATCAGCACAGAAGTGGACCAGTACAATATTAGCTCCATGGCAAGACTGGCCGCCCACACTCCCCTCAGGCTGCGTATAAGGGACATGCCTGTATGTGTGTGTGAGGGAGAGGGAGTGAGAGAGCAGAGGTTGTTAATTGACCTATTTTTCAGGTTGTTCAGTTGATTTACGATGAAGGGAGAGATGAAGGGGTTTTTAATGATGCCACACGGGAGCTGTGCTTTGCTTCCTCTCCTGACAGGACTTCTACTGTTGCCACTTCCACTGACAAAGCTCGACTACCTGTAACTACTCTGCATATTATTCTCAGGGCCCAGTGCCACTTATATGTGTAATTCCCAGTTCACACTTTCTTCTCTCTCTCTCTCTCTGTCTTTTTCTATTTCTATATCTTTCTAGGTTTCTGTGTCTGAGGCAGTGCCCTCTGTCAGAGTGTCACACCTCATTGTATATGAGGCGGTTCCCATGTCATAGCCACTGGCCCCTTTGAGGAGGATGTGGAAAGGCTGAAGGTGGAGACATTCAGCTAATTAGAGCCTAGGAGTGGTCAGAAGCACGCCAGCAGTGTTACTCGTCTGGCTCTCAGCATCCAGGTGGGACTCTTGATAGATGTGGTTCAAGACAAATGAGATATTTTTAGCAACGTAACCCTTCTCTAGAGTCGTCCCTTGACATCAGTACTGGAGTTGTTATATTAACATTGTGCATGTCTGTACGTCCAGTAGCTGGTATTTGTCAGTGTTGAAAATTCTGGCCCCCTAACCATCAGCCATCAAGGGAGGAAAAGAGGCTGAAAGTGACCTGTAGCTTCTTTGTCTCTTTCCCTCCTCTTCACCCTCCATCCAGCCCAGACCCTGCCCTCAGTCCTAGTACCCCACGAGCACAGCAAGTTTCTTCAGTTTAATTTCCTCTGCTCTTTTCTAGCTTGCCTCCCTGCTGCTAGTGCTATACCTTCTTCTACTTATCACACTTATGCACTCATAGACAGACAATGAGACCCCCCCAGTTGCTTGGCTGAAAAGGGATGATGGTTTCCATAGTAACGTCTGTGTCTGTATCAGAGGGGAGTTTCCTTACACCACTAGAAAGGATTCCAAGCAAGGGGAGTCACAAAAACACACACACAAATATGCATTTTTGAAAGTGTTGATTAGCAATCAGTGTGTCCTTCACACCGACTGTTTATTTTTAATGAGCTCAGAGAAAGCTGTTGATTGGGTGATTCCATCAGGAATAGGCTTGAGTATATTACAAATTGGACATTCAAGTCAAATTGATTTTGTGGCACATGATGTAATATGAAAAAAAAATCAAGTGTGGATCCGAAAAGATTTCCTATTTTTCTGTATTTCATACTCCACTGAAGTTCCACAGTTATTGGTGTGTGGGTTACAATTAATTTTGTTGGGATTTACTGTACTGTACTGATCAACAATTCTACTGGGTATTAGATTGGTTTTTTTTTAGGGATTTTAGTCATAGCATGATCTCTCTTATTTCCTAATTTGACAACTAACTACATGACTGTTTGGTGCCTGATGAATGCTATTATGTAACACAGATCAGGCTATTTGTGTTACATATATAAGAAAGGTGTTTGGTTTTTCTGCCTCTCTTTGTGGGGTTTCTATTTTCCCTGACATGTTTGTGTCTGCCTTTATGCGTCGCTCTGGTGCTCTCACACTTTCCAGAAAAATGTAGGTCAGATGGACTGGAGACTGTAAATTGTCTGTGTGTAGGTTGTTTGTTGCTCTCCACCAAATGCATGCACAGATAGATCCCAGATGTCTCAGACCCTGAGTAGGAATGTACTGTATGAGTATAGGCATTGAACTAGAAATAGAATGAATGGATGGATAAATTAATGAACGAATGCATGAATGGAACTAAATTGACCTTGGAACTTTTCTCTCAGCCCTATATAATGTACCATAGCACAGTCATTCAGTTTCATAATTTTCACATTTTTGCAAGTATTATGGCTATGTTCTTTTGAAACACATCCTTTATAAATGATTGCTCAAATACAGAATTTATCTACTTGTGTTTTGTCTAAACTACCAGTTTATATAAAGTATGCATGAGTATACTCATCAAATGCATTTTTCTGACTACGGAAGTTTTCTGACAGGAGAAATAATCCATTTGCCACCTGTGTGTAAACACATTCGGTAACCACTGGCCTAACCAAAATAACTGAGTGGCATCTGGCTAGTGATTATTCGTATATTTACATTTTCTGAACCTGTTCCCTATGCAAACTGTTGACAGCAGTTCTAACACATTGTCTGTCTCCTCCATTAGGAGCTAGCCTTCTATTGGCCAACACAAAGCAGTATGTTCAAACATTCTCAGTGGTTGGAACAGCCTTTGTTTACATCTTCTTTCTGCCACCCTATTTTTCTCCCTCCATCTCATTTCCCTCTATCATTATACTCACTGTTTTGCTAAATGAGCTGAACAAATATTTTTGGTACTTTTATATTTATACTACCATAAAGAGCTGTGCCAGAGAAGGATTTATGTCTATCCTCACCATTCGTCAGTAGCTTTATCCCCACATTTTCCTCTGTCATTTTGTGGAAGTGTAGAGCTGCAGTTTACTGGGTTTGACCAAAAGGAGGAGCAGTTTGACAACCTCACCTCCTTCACGATGACCCCTAAAACTCCTCTTCGTCTCCCTAAATGTTCTTTCACACATGGTGCTGGCAGGCACACTCCCAGTGCACAGACTATTTAAGCTACATGGTCAGAATAATTCATGCAGAACGTGATTGCAGACCCAGGAATGATTAATTTCAAGCTGTGACAAACTGACATGACTGATTTTTTTTTTTTTACCAAGTCTTCAGTCGCCTTTCATGCTCACGGCCATTCAGGAATAGCATCCATCACAGTGACCCTCACTCATGCAGAGGTGTGTGTAGTGTGTGTGTTTCTGTCTGTCTCTATGTGCATACATGCAAGCTTGTGTGAATATGTGCGTATGTACATGTAATATGTGTGCATGTGCATGGTCCGAATGTGTCGTGTGTCTTTAAGCATATGATTACTAATTTATCAACTTTGTGACTGTAGAGCTCAGGGGCCACCACTCTGACTGCCTCTGGGAGAGGGTAAAATATATGCAGGAGAGTAGACCCACCCTAAACCTGTACAACCTCCCTGATGTAACCCGTTATGGATACATGCTTACATTCATATTTCATTATTATTATCTCCTTTTATCAACACATGAAAGACATAAAACATGTCCGACCAGAATATATTTCTTTTGCTGTCCTTCTTTCCTTTTGTCTCTCTTTATGTAGCGAAATCTGACTAGTAAGTAAGTTCGAAATGATTTCAACACATATTTTAGAAAGATTTCTGTTGCAAGAAGACACTGTTCAACGCAATAAATGGTAAACAGGATCCTGTGATATAGCAAAGACAGTTCAGAATAATAGAAAGTGTGGAGGTTTAGGAGATTAAGCAAATGGACTGCCGTTTGTGCCACAGATCCTCCAGAGTCGTCAAAGTCATTACAACTACATAAGCAATTAAACTCAGAGTGTGCTGCAAATGGTGCTTTTACAGTGCAATTACCACCAGCGCATTTTGGCATTAATACTTTTTCAAATCGTGTTTCCAATTTCTTTTAATTTTCAAATCTAAGACTCAATAGACTCTGTGTGTACACTCTGTGTGTGTATGGGTGTGCATGCATCCTGCATCGTGTGGCATGTAGGTAACAGAATAGTGAGTTGGAAGACTGAGTACTTAGTTTAAAGTTTTACATCAATAAGCACCTGCTGAAGTGTCCTTGACACTCAGTCCCTACCTGTACCTGCGGAGAAACTTTAAACCAAAAAAAAACAAAACAGTTTTTCTAAACGGTTTAATAAATTCTAGGTTTGGAAAATAAATTTTGCCCAGAAATCAAGTGTCTGCTTGTCATAACCACTGCGTGTTGTTGTCTTGTATACCAGAGATGCCATCTGCCCTGTGCACCATGCTCTGTGTCAGTGTGTGACAGGACACAGCTTGTCATTTTGGACTCCCAGGGGGTTCTGACAAGTGGCTAAGACAGTGGCTCCGCTCTGCTGGATGTCGTTGCTATGGAGACATATGGGGTCAGCCAGACCCTGGTCATCAGTGTTCAGGTCAGTTAAATGTGCACTGGATACTAATGACGTGCAATGGCTCTCTCCTTTGCCAAGGAGAGAGTTAGTAGTATAGTTTCACACTCACACACACACACACACACACACACACACACACACACACACACACACACACACATATACAAACACACCCTTTCCTGTACACTCTTGTCATCTCTACACAGTTTGTGGTTCTTTTTCATTCTGTCTTTCTCCCTAATCCTCTTTCATATCAGTTTTTCATTCTACAGCGTTCGTCTTGCCAAAAATTCATCTGGCCATGTCTCACAAGGATTTGTCTGTCCTTTGCTATCAATCCTCCCGTCTCATCCTCCTCTCTGCATCCCGCTCAGAGACCACCTGGCACAGATGACTGCAGATTTTGACAGCCACTTTTTGGTGTCCAGCCTTTGTCTGCAGGACAAAGAGTTTTGGGGCGGACCCCTCTAATACCTCCCTCACTGAACACACTTCCCGAAATGTTGATCCTGCTATATCTGCCTGGAGGATGCACTGTGGAGTTAAGTACCACACAAACAGGGGAGCATACAGCAAATCAGTCTCTCAGGTCAGTAGGGTGTTTCATAAGGAGTTTCAGGGCAGCCCAAAAGCATCCTGGGACAGTGATGTTTATAGATGCATGTATAGATAAGCAAATTTATAGAGACTGTTCATCTATGGTACTGTGTCTTGTGTCTCCAGCTTAAAGTGGAGATCATTATCCAATTCCTTTCACGTTTGGAGAATGACTGTTCGACCAAACAGCCTTACATTACTCTGTTCCCGAGGAATTCAACACCAACCTTTTAATACCTGAAAAAACCAAAAGACCAGTCAGAACTTAAGTCCTTGTGCAAACACACACCACATTTCTTTTTTACACTTATGAAATATGTGTGACCAGAATAAACCAATATCAACCAGCAGTCCCAATCATACCCATCTTTTCTCATATTGCTTTTAATGTGTCTATCAGCTTCATGCACCTTGTCACAGAGGAAAGCTACACAGAGCAAGGCTACACTCTGAGATGCTGCACTTTAGCACCCCCCACCCACAACATCACATTTTACAGTAAGTGCTGAAACAATCACCAGACTTTAATCACATTATCTTTATACTTTGCATGGTACGATTTCACTGTACTAACAAAGTGTATTCTCCCGCTATTTTTCTTTCACGGCAGTTGTGTACAGATGTCGAGTGTCTGACCGCTCCCAGGAGGGGTCTCTGTTGCTGCTGCTCTCTACCAAACATCTAATTTCTCTCTCTCTGGGCCTCTTTGCAAGGTCAGTCCCCTCTCTGTCACAGCTGCTCTCAGGTGTCCCAGAGAGGCTGCCATACCTCCTGGCGTTCCACTGCTCTGTGTCAGCCCTGTCCCCAACTGGCTCTCAGCCCAGGGTTGAGCGCACCGTGATGGGCACCAAGGACATGCTCTCATCCCTCAAGGTGTGTCTCACACAAGCATACACAGAAAAACACATACACAGAATTTGCTACACAGACATCTAAAACCCTTGACTGAGCCTTAGAGTGTCTTTAAAGTCTCACAAGTACCTAAAAGCAAATTCAGTTATGTAGTATGAAATCTGTGCATCTACAGCCTTAAAATGAATTAATTCCACTTACAGGCAAAACAAGCTGTTCAGAGTCCTTTATCAGCTGACATTTCTGTAGACACCTCATTTGA
The DNA here is from genome assembly GCF_016859285.1 of Xiphias gladius. NCBI lineage: Eukaryota > Metazoa > Chordata > Actinopteri > Istiophoriformes > Xiphiidae > Xiphias > Xiphias gladius. Next base: position 17,678,686 of record NC_053421.1, read on the forward strand.
AAGTTAGGTTCATTTAGTCGGATTTGATCTTATTACTCAACTTAGTCTTAACTCATTATCAGTTGAGTTTTACGAATGTCAGTGCTCATACATATAGTACCTCAATATCAGTGTGTCCACTGATATTAGTTTTTTTTAAAGATTATTTTAGATATTTTATTCAAAATTTATGTTTGGACATGACCATACAGTGACGGCTACACATCCCGTTGGGTATACTTCCACAAACGATGTGCTGTCTGGGCCCTGACTCTCAGAATAGAGCTCTTCTATAGAGCTGTCTGTTACAACCTCACTGGACAGCGTTCAGACCCCATCTCCACTCCACCTTTATAATTATATCCATCAGACAGACATCAAAACACTCAGTGACCTTAATGGCAGCCAGACGTCCACAGGTCAGATTCAGAGGTTCTCACGCAATAGCAATTATCATCTTACAGTAGAACAGACAACAAATCCATTAGCTCATCATTGTTGTGTCCCCAAGTGAGACAGTTTGCGTTTTTCAGTTCCTGGACTTTCAGCTCATTGCGGTGATTGTTGAAATTGTCCTGTTATTGACATGTCTGCTTTTTATCACTCGTGAACCTGTATTGTAAATCTTCGGATTTGATAGCTGTCCTGAAACTAACACCACTCCTAATCTTGTCCTTCATGACAAGCTGTTTGCATAATAGAATACAGTGAAAACATGAGTAAGTTATGTAACAAGTGGTGGCTGTATGAAAATACTTTCAGTAACTGTAAAGTTGTTGTAAATGAATGAATGCATGACATTTTAATTATTCAGTAACCAAGAGGCACATCCGAATTATATTTCCCATGATTTTATTTGTAAACTGTGTCCAATATACAAGCAAGACACAAGAAAAATGTCACCATAGCAACAAGAAAATTATCATTCTATCACTCCCTCCCCCAATTTAATTTGTCTCTATTTAGCGTACAACTCAGTGCTGTCACATAGAGACTGTATGTGCTGCGAGAAAACGTATGTCACAAATCTTAAATGATTTTGATTCATCTAGCTATTCCCACTCTTCTCAAGTTTGTTTTTTCTCTCCACAAGAATTCATCCCACATCATCATTTTCACAGGAAGCCTGCAAGCACACAAAAATTCATAACCACAATATTCATTGTAATGTCATTTAGTTTCACATCACTTTGTAATGTGTTTGTTTGACAAGCAGCAGAAAACACAGAGCCAGCGAAAAAAAAATAAAATTTAAATTTAAGACTTTTTTCAGGCTAAATCATGTTCCCCATCTACAATGTGTATAAGAAGTTACAGAGGAGGGCACCCACAATAGGGCGTGTACTCACTGTACAACTTTTTTTTTTTTAAAAAAGCCGGGGCCGCGCCACCTGTTTGGAGCGGCCACTTCCCAAAGGTTTTTATATAAAAAAGGTGGAGACAGCTGAGAAAAAGGCAGACAGTGTGCACACGCCCTTAGCCCTGAACACCTGCTAAACAAGTAAAATTACGAGATTTCAGCACCACCCCATGTATAACCATTGCTGCTGTTCTATTTTGCAGCCACTTTTTTTGCCATTACTTCCATACTGACATCTCTGAGTGTTGGATTTTTCTGTACCACAAACTCAAAGGCTTACCGATCTCCCCCATTTCACTGAGCCAAGCCCATCTCCATTTGTTTTGACAATTTTAATCGATCTCCAATACATCAGAGCTTTCCTCATTAAAGCATGTCCAGTGCTAGCTAACCTGAATCACCTGGTGCTGTGAGTCCTAAGTCCCATAGGTAACAACCCCCCCTTCGGATCTACATTGTCACTTATGGCCTCTCTGGACTCCAACTGCCAGAAATCCGTAGTAGCGACAGAACTTTAATCCCTGCAGCCCTTGTTCAGACTGAGAGCTGGGGGCCCCGCACCGACGCCACAGGCTTTGGACCAGGCACTGATAAAATCATTGTCTACCTTTAAATACAATGTTGAGTTAACTGTGGCATTAACTTAACATGTGTGTTAATCTGTGTATTTATTACCGGCTCTAACACACATCCATATTCAGCTCTGCAGAGTGCCACTTTTACAACACTCTGTAGCAAAGGACATTTTCTTGGATGTAATTTTCAATGTCAGCCACAATGCGTCTCCTAGAATTTTTCTTGTGTTTTCATAGGAAATATGCATAAATCTTATAGTGCTGAGCAACTGCTGGACAGTATTTGTAAGGCTCACTGTATACCCTCACCTTCATATAAGTGCTTAATTATTGATGGGTATAATGCAAACAAATGCAAAACGCTTGCCATAGAAAACTGTTGGGCCACACATTTGTGTCCTTTAATGCCCTGATCATTACCAGTCAAATTACATCTAAGAACCTTTAAGAGATTAAAAACGAGGAACTGGATGACAAACATACAAGATTATTTTCTAGAAAAAAAAAAAAAAAAAACCTAAATTTATTATGAGAGAAGAATAATGGATATATGGTGCTGGTGGGGTCTAGACAAGGCCGAGCATTTCCGTAGATAGACTTGTAATATTACATGATTTATATTCCCGCTCTCCATTCCCCGTTTGCTGCATCAGCTCCATGGCAGTGTTACTTGATGTCCAAGTTTTGTTCATTCTCCTCCTCCATGGTGTCCAGCCACATATGGTCAAACTAGTGCTGTTTCCTCCTGAATGAGCATCCTGGAGAAAGATGTAGAGACACATACATTAATTATAAAAAAATAAACCAAAAACTTTTTTTTTTCCAATTTTAAAAAGTGTTATTTGTAGTTTTTGTGAGGTGGTGGTGCTGCTGACCGTTTTGTGACGAACATTTTGTCTACCTCGTTTGTATCAATGAGAATAGAATATTAAAAATACCTCTCAATAAAACGCAATACAATTAAGGGTGCAACTAAATTATTTGCATTATTGAATCTCTCAAATAAATTGTTCAGCCTGAAAAATGTCTGAAAATCCCAAAACCCAAATGTCTTGTTTTTGGCAACCATCGGTCCAAAACCCAAAAATAACCAATTTACTAATGGAGAAGACTGAAGAAACCTGAAAATGTTGACATTTGAGAAACTGGAACCAGAAAATTGTGGCATTTCTTTTGTGTAAAAAAAAAAAAAAAACCTCAAAGCTATTAATTGCAGCTAATTGTATTTTGCTCCAAATACAATTTAACAGAACCATTACGTATGTGTACAGCCTCCAAAATGGCCATAAACTGTTTGAAATTCAACTGAAAGCACAAAGTAAATGGACCTTGAATTTGTTTGTTTTAAAAACAACTGAAGATTATACATTTCACAAAGGCAGGATTTGTTGCAGGGCTGCTGTACAGGACTGAAATTTTTGTTAATAAACTGGTAACTGAGCGTATGCGGTGTCAAATTGATCCATATTTAGTTCAGTAGACATGATGCACTGCAAACAATCTTTAGTGGGGGATTAACAGTCCAAAACCCAAAAAAGAATCAGTTTACCAGTCAATATAGCAGGGAAGGTGTATAAACAGACTCACTGTGAAGGATGTAACAGATAAGACGACACTAAAATTCATGTTGCTATCTGCCTTTTCAAAGACTGAATCCCATCCAAACAAAGTGTGGTTTAATGCCAAGGGTTATAGCTACACCCATACTAATTCATAGCAGAGCGCACTGAGAAGCCCTTGGTTACCACGGCAGCAGAGCACAGGACAGAGTGGGAGGGATGGTGAGAGCGTCATTAAAAACCTTGACCTTAAACTCAACAAATTCTCTAACATGCTGTATACAGTGTATGATCATTTCTTTGGTGTACTTTGATTGGTGAAGCAATTCTCATCCATCTTTTATCAGAGGAAATAGATGACCTATTCTTCTGAAACTTTCCTGATGAACGTGTTCCAAGAAGTCTAAAGAAATGTGTTTGCGAATGGAAAAAAAAATAGCATGTCTCATTTGTGCTTGCAGTTGACTGTGTAGAAATGGATCAGTGATGATGAATTTCTGTCACAACCGCAAGAGTCACTGTATGCCTTAGTTGACACCCTGTTCATGAAGAATACAATGAAAGGGCAACACATAAAGGCAAATATACAGGTGTTAGTTAGATATATTTTGTACAGTGAAGTGCTGCTACCTGACTCCAACACAACAGGCCCAGACAAAATATTAGATTTTGGAAGTTTTTGTTGCGTAAAGCTTTGGGCTTGGGCAAGGTTCAGCTATGATTATTTACAAATGTAATTTTATAAATTAAATATATAATATAAATAAATTTGTTTTTCTCCCTCCAACTGTGCCAATTGCCAAAACGACCGCGGCACCCAGAGCCCTCCACTGTACTTGCTTATGCTTAAATTCTACCAGGTTTTCTGTGTGTCAATTAGTTTGTGGTGACTTGCTTCAACACCCCTTTATTTAAGAATATACACCACGTGCGTACAATAAATTCTGCAAGGTGTTAAGATAAAATTTTGACAAAGGGCCACTCTACACTACAGGGTCACAAGATTAGACAATGATGCAGGTGTTGATATTGTACTTTAGTAATTCAAATTCACTCTCAGTTTTGAATGAACAATTATTAGAACGTTCACAAAAATAGACCACAGAAAACTCCATATTGTAAGTGACACATCCACAGTGTGTATCTGTATGCCTGTTTAGAGTCTTTATATACAGATGTGCATTGCTACACGTTTATTTAAGATGGTAGACAAGTTTTCTTCAGTATGCACGCTGGATTTAACAGTGTCCTGTACCTTCTGTCAGACGAGCTTTCCCCCCTGTAGGCTGGCAGAGGACCGTGGAGCAGCCGACACACAGCACCACAGTCTGAGCGTGACTGAACACTGTGGTGATCTTGTAGCAGCCTGCAAACAGCACATCGACAAACAAATCGTTTAATGGGATGCCATGAAACCGCTCCGCAAAAAAACAACAGCCAGCTGCCAAACAGTTTACAACCGTTACTAAATCGAATGTACTTTTGATCACTGGTGTGTCCTGGCAGCTGTTTGTGTAAAAGAGTCACTAGAAACTCATTTCACAGACAACCACAAGTGTCACTGTATGCCTTATTTGACACCCCAATCACCAAGGAAACAATGAAAGGGCAACACATAAAGGCAAATTTTTGTTGTTTTTTTTTTATACAGTTGCAATCGGTAATATTAACCCCCCCCCCCAAAAAAAAAGAAAGTAAGGATTTACTGTTCTGCAGAGCTAGATTTTGCTTTAAATTAAGTCTTAATCAGATGACTGATATGGCAAATGAACAAGAAATGAGTGTAGTATTTTCGAGTAGCTTTTTGTTAATACTGCCATGTCACAATCATTCAACCCCTTTATAATATTGCTGATTTTAAAACCTGCTTCTAGCCTGTATGGCTAGCAGCAAAAAAGAAAAAAAAAAATTAACATATTAATAAAGAATGAAGATAACTGCTAGTTGCAGCCCTGAACTACTTAATATTGTGCCTCATTTTTCTCCATTATCTTTTACTGCAATGTGGTGGTACAAAAGCACATTGCCCCCTGAAATATAATTAAGTGAAATCTTACAGAAGGGAAAAATATTAATAAAGTACCTCTTTAATACAAAATTGTGAGTAAGCACAGGCTCTGAGTAAATGTACTTGGTTATTTAACAACCGTTCCTTCTCTGTTATCTGAGTGTTGTAATTTATTATCTGAATCTCAGGGTTGGGACGGGCAGCATTGTACATAAACTGACCTGGACATTTGACATCCATAAAGTATGAGTTAGGACTCTGCACAAGACGTTTTTTCTTGTGTCTCCTCTTTTCCTCCTCGGGGCTCGGGTGCAACAAATCCTTCGCGAGCTGAAAGGGAAATCCCAACACATTTTAAGTTTATCCAGAGAGTCTGAAGATTACTAAAACTTGCATGATAGCAGCAGCAGCAGCAGCAGCATGATAACAGGAAGGCAAAAGGTCGAGATGTCGTATCAGCTTTTAGACGAGAGGGAATATGGTAAAAAGGAAAGCGAAAGTGCTAAGAAGAAATTGACGAGATATATTTTGGAGCAATCACAGTGACGGCGTTCAGAAGATAAACTGATATTTTTAGAAAGTTGACATTCGCCTCCGACAAAAAAATAAAAATTAAAAGTTACAAAACAAAAAAAAAAAACGTGACTGGTGGTGAGAAAGGGAAACGCGGTAACAGCTGCCACCATCGCAGTGAAATGATCACCCAAACCTACCGTCGCTATTACTGTGAAATTACACCACAAAGCCAGTTGACCCTGTAATAATCTGGATGCCGGTACTGAACCCTCAACATCTGGCTTCAGGACACGGCGGCGGCTGACTGTGTTCACGGCGAGCAGTGCGGGCCGCTTCGATGCGCACGTGTTTCGCCATATTGCCTCTTTTCAGATCCTTACGTTTAACATTTTACAGCGGCAGAAACGCGTTGACTCCCGCGGAGACGCAACGCGGTTTCATGCTGCAGTAAACGGTCCCCGTCTAAACACTTTTCGACGACCGAGGGCGACAACAGAAGCCGCGGTGTTACTTACGGGCATGTCTGCGTGTGTGGACTCTCGCCGGAAAATTGAAAAAAAAAAAAATCTCTAGCGACACACCGGAAACTGTTGGACGACTGCGAGATCCGGAGGAAGAAATACGTACTGAAAAAAAAGTTAAATAACTTTTGGTTTTTGTGGGTATTTGTGTGATTTTACATTCAACTCCTTATTAGATAAAATTGCGAAGGAAACACAATTGCGTTGCACTAATCTCCAGTGGACCCTATAAAAACTGAATTGATGGCAAACACACACACGCGCACGCACACACACACACACACACACACCAGTTTTATTATTACCTCCGACACCCAAAAACCAACCAATGTACCAGAAGTTGTGGTTTGAGAACAAATTTGAGATTAATCAATTCACGTAGACCCAAATGATATGGAGTAAATGTGGGGTTCTGGGGCTCTCGGGCAATTGCCCACTTTGCCCCAGCAGTAATCCTGCCTAACCTATAATGAAAATTAGATGCCAAAAATAGGCCTAGTTAATTCATATTCTGGTTGCATAACACCAAATGCAGCTTTTAAAGATTTATTTTACAATGAATTTGTAAAACCAGTAACATTTGTGTAGCATTTAAGTGGGTGCAGAGTAAACTCTTTACTCCTCTCAGAATCCACCAGAAGAAAACTCACTGCAGTTAACAAAATTTACTTTTGTAAGACACACACACACAAACTGCAGTTAACTCTTACTGACTGCAGGTGGCACATGTTGGACTGGAACTGCTGCTCTGAAATGTTGGCACTGTGGCTCTGCAGTTGAATGATGGATGGAAGATGGTGGATGAAATAGTACATATATCACGTCAGTCACACAGTTTTCCCTATTTTCATTTATGTAGATAAGGATTTTAATCACATGGGTGTCACAGCAGAAAATGGAGAACAAAAAGTAAAATGTTCATATTTAGATATAGGCATACTCATGATGACTCTGTGGTGGCCTAAAGTCACTTTAGTGCCATTATAAGATAGAGTAGTTTTATCTCCTGTGGTAGACTTAACTGGATCTATACACTTACACTGAAGGTTTTCCTTCATTACTACTTTCATCAACAACGAACGAAGAATATTTTGATTTGTTTTTTGTTGTTTTTTTGTAGATATAGTAGCATTATTAGGATAGGCAAAGCAGGGTTTAGTTATATAGGTCATTTATGTAATACTATTATATTCTATATTTCATACCAAGAGGAAAACTCAATGTGCCTTACATTGCGTTTTGTCTTAAAAAGAATAGAGAAATAAAAAAATAGTATATCTATATATCATATCATCACAACACAAATACCATTTCTTACATGCAATTTTTCCATTTCTTGTGCTTACTTATTTCTTTGATTATTGGTGACTTTAAAATACACTTTGGTGTGAGCAGTAAGTCTCTGGGGATAGACATAGTTCTATGTGTGTGCCCATGAGTTAAAGCTTTTAAGCGGCAGCAGCTTTAACCTTGTTTTCCACGTGAGATCGCCGACTTTTACGCCAGAAAAGGTGAGAAAGTCCCCCCCGACGTCCCCTCAGGTGCATTATAGTTATTCCTTTTCTGATCAAACGGCGCCATCTAATGTTCACGCTGGGCGCCTGCAGGTCTGAGCCCTTAACTCCCATGAAGCACTCCCACACTACGTAGCCTTTCAGCGGATCTGGGACGACAGCAAGTTTTTTTTTTTTTTTTTGGAGGCTGAAAAAACAAGTATGGAGTGATAGTAGCTCTCGGAGGACTGTGAAATGAACCTCGAATAGATTTGGCGATGAAGACTGATCTGCAGTAGCCGGATAGTTCAACTTTGGATGGAGTGTGCTCCTTTATCGCTTGCAGTCCAAACAGATCACAGAAGCACTGAGGGGGATCGGAATTTACCGGTGACAAGTCTGGGAAGGAAGAAAAAAAAAAGCAAAAGAGCAGCATTTTATTTTAAAAAAAGGACTGTTTGTTTTAAATCACAAGAAAGGAACTCGAGATTCAAAGCGTGAAGTCGATGAGAAGGATCTTCTACGAAGAGACAACCCCCAACTTATCCCCTTTGAGTTCTGCTGTAACTTTGAAGAACAGCTCCAACCATGGCGAAAAAGTATGATTTCCTCTTCAAATTGTTACTCATCGGGGACAGCGGAGTGGGAAAAACATGTCTGATCATTCGTTTTGCTGAGGACAATTTCAACTCCACGTACATTTCAACCATCGGTACGTTGTTACAGTGTAATGTTTGCCTTGTGACCTACACGACATTGCTGCGTCTCTGAAACTTGGGATATGAGCAGGACAAATGTTTGCTAAATGCTGACATTTCATTTCTTCCTCTTATTTGATGCCCGACAAACTGTACAAACTGGTTTCTCAGACTGCTTTCATGTCTCAACTAGTCCGTGCTCTCTTATTTCTTCCTTTTTTCTCATTTTGTTGCTTATCTTTTTTTTTTTTTTTTCCTCGTTGTTGAATATGTGTGTGCTGTCTCTTCCCTGACCCTCTCCCGGATCTCTCCCTCAGATCTCATTCCTCTCGCTTGGCTCTCAGAAGGTCCACCCACCCTCATTCCTATCTCTTTTACCATCTCTACGTCCCCAGAAGAATGGTTGGCTTTCAGGCATGCACAGTTTTTTTGCACAGGACACCCCCGCCCCCCTTGCCGTCTCTGTCTATCTGTCTGTCAGCTTGTCCATCCAGCAGGACAAAAAAAAAAAAAAACATAACACAACTGCTGGTCTGTACATCTTTCCTGTATGTCTGTCTATGGACAAGAGTGCACTGACGGGGTCAAAATTGCAGTAGAAATTCACCATGAATCAGTCCCCACCCGAGTGAGGGTGACCTATATATTCTGCAATGTGTGTGTGTGTGTGTGTGTGTGTGTGTGTGTGCCCGAGTGGGTGTGTTTTTAGTTCATATCTGAGGTATTTAACTCATTCTCTGCCCCCCTCCTCCTCCTCTTCGCTCTTTCCTGTCCTCTTGTTATCTCTCAGGCATCGACTTTAAAGTAAAAACCATTGAAGTGGATGGAAAGAAAGTGAAACTACAAGTCTGGTAAGAGATGACAGTTTGGTTGCTTTCGGGAATTGGTTTTTCTGAATTGGTGAGGCAGGTCATGCTGATACGTCGAGTAGTGTTCCTCTGTTTTCTGCCTGCCTCTATCTTTTTTTCTTCTGAGTGGAAAGAGGAACCTCCCTCTTCTTCACCAAATCAGGACTTTATGACAGGGTTTTATTGTCCAAGTATCCGTCACACATGGCCTCCACAGAGTGCCACTTCATGTCATGTAAGGCTGTTGTTACAGCAGCATAAACTCGGTGCAAAATTCACGTTAAATGCCTCCCTCGGCATTTTTCTACATCTCCAACTCCAACCTTCTTTTGTCCAGAGCTGCATTTTTAAGGCCTTGTGAGATATAAATGCATCAGTGCACTTATTTTTTGACTTTGAATGTGTGTGCTTTGTGTAGGGACACAGCAGGGCAGGAGAGGTTCAAGACCATTACGACAGCCTACTACAGAGGAGCCATGGTGAGCACAGGACGCCCGCAGAACAAGCAGACTGGATAATCGGGCTGACATCACTGCCCCTTTGTGTTCGCTCTGTACCTTTGACTAACCCCCCCCCTCTCATCTCTCTGTGTCAGGGCATCATCCTGGTCTATGACATCACAGACGAGAAGTCCTTCGAAAACATTCAGAACTGGATGAAGAGCATCAAAGAAGTGAGACTGTTTCCACTTAGTCATAACAACGACAACCGGGAAATACTTAAAAATAGTCAGTTGGACCCATATTAGTCATGAGTATGGGCCTTTACTCACTGCAACAACAAAGCTATTGGCAATAGGGCTGTTGCACAACTGGTGGTTTTAAAGGGTCAGTTCACCCAAAACACACAAAACATAATTTAGCCCTTTAGCTTCTTTCTACTGGTGACATAGTCCCAGCGAAAACTCTCCTGAGAAACTTCTTGAAAAGTTACATTAAAAAGTTATAAGTTACATCTTGTTCATCTGCGTAGTATTCCTGAGCAGCAAAAGTTTCAGAGGCAGATGCCAAAGAATCCCGTACACTGTTGTTGACTTCATTAATTTATGTCTTCTCAGTTCGGTAAAATTACTTTTACCTGACGATTGTCCAAGGACCAAAAATGTATTAAATGCTTACAAGAGACCAACAGCGAGCAAGATTCTTTGGCTTGAGTTTTTGATCTTAGTCATCTCTCAATAGTACTTCATGGTGTACAACAGCAAGTGTCTCAAAACCTAAACAGATTAAATCAAAGCATGGATAGATACCATCAAAAAGGAAAAGGAAAGGGTTTTTTTTGTAACTGCATTTTTTGCACACACAAGGATATAAAATGAGGAGAATATGAAAGTATTTATACAAAGAATCCATACTGCAAAGTCAAATACCTCCACCAATCTTATAAAGAATGGACACAAAATGTGCAAAAGTCTTTGTGAAATGAAAGTCAAGAACTTACGATTACTATAAATACAGCTCCACTGTCAGCACCCACATATGGTAGATACCCTACTTTTGTTTTTATTTAATGAAACATTTTATTTGATACTTTCAGTGACCACAGAGACTACTCTCCTGCCCAACAGCTGCTGTTATCGCCTCTGAAGTGTGGATCATTCTGGTTGATCGCTTTAGATTTCATGTTGCTACTCCTGCTCTCCATTCCCTTTAATCTCTTAAGCTTTGCCTGCTGCTAAGCAAACACCCATACCAAAGTACACCTGAACTCAACTTGCCCTAATCAATTAATTTCATTCCCTCTTTCCCAGAATGCATCCGCTGGGGTCAGTCGGATGCTGCTAGGTAACAAGTGCGACATTGAGGCAAAGCGGAAAGTCTCCAAGGAGACAGGAGAAAAGGTGAGACGACCTTGACAGAAATGTAACTACAGCCCACGTATTGTACTGTTTTGATTTCGGAGGAGCGTCATTTTGAAGTATGTGTAGTGTTAAAGTAGTGCCGTTCAGAGAACAGTGGGTAGATGGATGGAAGAATGAAGAGTTGCTGTACCATCAGGCAAACGAGTCAAGAGTTTCATTGTGAGAAAGAAACAATAGAAACAAAACAATAGATTACTTTATATGGAGTCTCTTTTAACTTTAAGAGGGAGTGATTATTTGAAGAAAGGACTGTGTATGTCACATTTTTAATGTGACAGCTTTGTATTTAGTTTAGATAAGAAGCTGGAATTCAGTATTGCCCATATCCTGACCTCCTATAACCAGTTGTGTCTGTTGTTGACAGTTGGCCAAAGATCACGGCATCAGGTTCTTTGAGACCAGCGCAAAGTCCAGCATTAACGTTGAGGAGGTGAGCCGTAACACAACCACTGACTAACAAAACAGAGTCTTCACATCCCATTGAATTTTAACTTATGAGCTGGTTTTGTTATGATATTACACAAATGCCGTAGACCAGAACTTTCATTTTCTCTCACCCTTTTTATCTTTCCTATAGTCTTTTCTGGCTTTGGCACGCGACATACTACAGAAATCCAGCAAGAAACCAGTGAGTCAGAACAGACTTGTTATACCAAATGGCAGCAAACTGAAGAATTTGTTCCTCCATGACCCTGGGATTACTGACGTATGTCATACTGCATGTGTCTGTAATTTCTATTCTTTGTCTGTTTTTCCTCGTTTGGCAGGGCCTCACGGGTCGAGAGGTGAAAATCACCAGCAGTACAGAGAAAAAATCCTCCAAGTGTGTTCTTCTCTAGATATGACGCCGGCCGGCACACAGAAGAAAGCGCCATACAAATTTAAGAATGCATCGGTATTACTGGAGGAATGCAGTACAACACGTTTTCTGTCACCATCTGGTGGGCCTAGATGTCAAATACATGCAGGTGCAAAAAGTGTTTTTATACCTTAAAAATCGATACTCCCTTTACAAGTGTTCTTAATTTTGTTCATCCAGAATTTGCCAGAAAAATGATTTATTGAATACTCCCTCGAGAGAGTGCCTGTATTTCACATTGAACCTATTATATGCGCCATCTACTGCGATGGTGTTAATGTCATGAGGAGCTGGTGAAGTGGAGTCTTTGGAGTGGAGAGGATGATCCTAAACAGAGCCCTGATAGAAATTCAAAAACCAGTCCCCACCATGTTTAGTACAGCCATACATTTCTATTGCCACCCTGTATTACTCTGGCTTATCACCACATTATGAACCCTACAACAGCACTGTTTAATTTCTTGGAAGAACTTCAGTTTTGTTTTAAAAATCTCTTCTGGACTGGCTGGAGCACATGCAGTAGAAGCTTTTAGGAGCTCAGTGGCAGAGGAAGAGTTTGTTATTAAAGTCACTTTTACATACACACAGTACACACAGTAGGCCCCTGGTTGTAGTCTTTGACCCACAAAGTCATTTCTGTTCATCTTAAATTCAAGGAGCCATGGGCATCTCAATGATTCTATTAGATGGAAATGAGATGGAAATGCTAACATGACTGAACAATAAGTCATAAAATGCCTGTGGTTAGCAATGCACTTTCACTTTTGTCAGTTCACTGTTTCAAATTCAATGATGTGTATAATATTACAACAGCACAGATGAGTAGATATCCCATTCCCGCAGTGCCATATGAGAGACGTTGGACACATTTTGCTTCTCAGCGTTTTTAGTGGCACCTAAATATATGGCAGAGATGTCATAAACTGAACATCGAGCTTTAAATGTTGGCTGAATTTACATTTACACTCCTTTATGGTTATTTTGTGCGTATCCCTTGAGAATCGATGTGATGCTCTAATAGTGCACAGCATTATAATGCGTTCCACAGAATCTACAGTACCACAGTACAGTACCATTACATATTGCACACTGTGTCCACAACATGGACATTTTCCGGTTACATCCACTGAGAAATTAAAAACATGCTCTGCGCTTTAATGAATTAAACACGTTGATGTTGGTTGTGTGTTCAAGCTGAAACAAACACGGGTGGTGAACGAGCTTTGTTATAATAGATGAATGGATTTGAGAACGTGGAAGATAGGAGCTGAGATAAGTGCAATATGAGAGGGTGCAATAGGAGAGTGGAGAGATAAAAGTATGATGGATAAAGCAAGTGAATGAACCGGATGTGAGAGCCTGGAAAGCAGCAGTGCTCCCGTGTCCCTCATTTTGAATTGATTTAGTGGGTCTTGCCTTTTATCTGAAGTGCCTGGTAAATCTCCTACTGAACACGACCACACATTACCTACATCAGACACGACAGTCTCCCTGTTCAGGCGATTTTCAGATCATTCAAAATGACTGTGATTACAGGTGCTCATCTGATCCTGATAGTTTTTGTTTTTTTCTGCCCAGACCTACTGTATTTCCTGTAACAAGTTTCTTTCACATTCTGTGTCTTTTTGGTCCTGCCACAAGACTTTGTTTACAGACATGCCGCTTGCTGAATAAAAATGCAAAACTGTAAACATGACAAGTGTGTTGTAGTTTGAAATGACGCAATAATATAATCAGTATGTAGCTTGGATAGCCTGGGTTGTGTCACTTCTTCATAAATTTTGTATTTCTTTTTTATTGTATGGAGTCAAGTCAAGAAAATGTCATTTATATAGCCCCAAATCACAAAATTTACCTCAAAGAGCTTTACAATCTTTACAGCATATGACACCCTTTATCCTTAGACCATTGTTTTGGATAAGGCACAATTCCCCAAAAACCTTTGTTTAAAAAAAAAAAAAAAAACTCTCAAAGAGCAATAGAGGAGGGGTTACTCTTCCAGGACAAATGGACATGCAATAGATTATATACAGAATAGACAGAAATAACAATAGTACATTTACAATATAGAAAATCAAAATGGAATATGGAAAATCAGAATAAGTAGATTGATGGAAAACATATATTAAGTATAAATGAAGAATGGAGCCAGCGAGACATACATTTTGCATTGTGAAAAGGAAGGTGAAATAAGCAATGGCTCTGGCCCCCACATTTTCGCTCACCACTATGCTCTGTTTCAGAAACGTCAAGCAGTTTAAAATGAAAGAGGAGAAGGTTAATTTGTGTCTCAAGGACACTGACTGGAAATATGTCAGTAACAATTTCTGATAAGGCATCATTTATAATCTGCAACTCATGGCTTTATCAATGGTTGATAATTTGTTCACTAACGCTTTTATTGTCAGAGCCATTATAAGCCATTAATAACAACAACTTTTGGGTAGTCATGTTGTGGAAAATCTTCCTCGAGCCTGACACTTTGCTAGAATTTAAATTAATCTGGGAGAATGCTGTCATAAATGTTAGTAAGAAATTCATAAAGGGTAATGGCTTTCTCACTTTGTAAGGAGCCATCAGCAAAAGTTGGTCAGTCTCCTATAAATGTTAGTAAGTTATTGATAAAGGTTTCTACAATAATAAGTCAGAGTTGCAGTTGTAAGGGTTAATAGGCTGTTAATAAAAGGATTTTGGTCCCAATGTCCTGCAGCCCTTTCTCCAGAACATAAGTGGTCAAGGAGTCCATTGGAGGGGGTCTACCAAATAAATTAAAGATCCAGCTAAAAAGACAAATGTGTCATTTGAGATGTGAGCTGTAAAGCAGTAATAAATCATGTATTAATCAGTAATATGGCCATTAATTACAGCCTATAAACCCTTTATATATAGTGGCTCCAGCATGTCTGTTGATATATACGGTGCTGGTTATATATGGATTAGACCAGGCACCTATGGGACACTCATTCCCCCTGTCGCCTTCTTTTTAACTAGTATCCCTCCAGTACAGCGGCCAGTACAGAGATAGTTGTTGTTGGTTTTTTTTTTTCTTCCTCATTGCTGCAGCAGCAGGAGCTGGGCTGGAGCTGGAGTCTGTCGCCAGGCGACCGCCCCTCCTCCCCAGCATCAGCACCACGACGGTGTGCTCGCGCTCTGCCGCATCTTCAAGTTGCCTGCACGTTCTGCATGCCTTGTCATCACGTAGGGCAGGTTTCAGTTTGCAAACACGATACATTCCTCTCCCAGTGTCAGCACCGAGGAGCAGAGGGGAGACGTGAGGGCAGCAGAGGGAGGGGCAAGTCAAAAGAAGAAATAAAAATAAACTCGGAAGGATTTAAAGATGATATTTCGGATGTAGTCAGGCCATAGGCTATGTTGTTATGGTCGTGTGACGTCTGCTGGGAGGCAGTGAGGTAAAGGTCCGGAATACATACACACGCGCAAGCACACGAGCTGTACGGGATGCCCGCGTGACTGCAGGGAGGAACGAGGCGGCGGAGGAGGACGTGGGGTGGGTTGTGGTTGGGGGGGAGGGCGGGGGGGGGTTGTCCAGATGCGTGTGGACCACCGCAAAACCCCCGAGGTTGAGTTGTCAAAGATCGAAACCTTCGACGAAAGGCTGATATTTTTTGGTGCAGTTTGAAAATCGATGGAGGACATTTTTTTCCCCGTTCACGTCGAGGTAATTAGTCCCGCTTCCCGAACGGACCGATCTGATCTTGGGGCTTTTATTTTCCACACCGTCCTTTCTCGTCGCTGACAGGATTGAGGAACTGACATAAGGTCGCGGGAGGGGAGCGCACATGCTCGGATTTTTGCTCCTCCTGAGTGGACACAGGGGGCTGACCTGGGGGTTGAAACATCATTAGCGATCAGCTGGTTCTCTTTGGGATCATGCTTCAGAATTTGCGGCCTGCTCCGGACTCCAGTTACCGCAATGCCACTGGGGAGAGGAGGGAGAGGTGGAAGGCAGAAGACGGAAAGGCGCGAGCAGCAAAAAGCAATTGAGTATAACAACAATGTGAAGTTTGCAAAAAAAAAAAAACTAGCCCAGTTTGTGTGATTGTGTTATAATTGGAGAATGACTGAGTAGGAGAATGGTATAGATTGTACTATATATGGTATTGATTATATAGGCCATAACGGCCTGTGAACTCCATGGGGTGAAAGGAGCAATGTATTCACTGAAGCAATTTTAGTGTCATGGCTGAAAAGTCAAATGAGGCCAGTAAGGTGGCTGCAAATGTGTAGTGGCTGCTCATTTCTCAACTTTCTGCTGACAAAGTTCTTGGACTCACTGACTGGACTATAGTGCACACCATGGGGCATTGCGCTGCACCTATGGCAGCTGCCAGTGGAGAGCTTGGTGCATAACTGTGACAGAGTGGAGCTCCGAAGCCAGCATTTATGTCTCCCTCTTCTACTCTCTTGTGCTTCTACCCACACGACTGAACACAACTAAAACTCTGGGTTTTATGAACCCAGAGTGAGCGTGAAACCACCGCCAGCCTCCTCCACTAGCAGAAGAGCCCAACATGCCTTCACCGTCAGACTCCAGCAGCGTGGCCTCTGCCTCGGGGTCTCGAGGATGGTCGGACAGCCGCAGGGGCATGTCGGGCCGTGGGCCTGGTGGTGCACGGCTGCTCCTGTACCTGGGGCTGTGCCACCTGGGCCTAGGGGCCATGGTCCTGGCCTTCTCTTTCACCAGCATGGCCTTCACCTCCTCGGCTCGCGTGAGGCAGTCCTGTCCATTTTGGGCTGGCTTCTTTGTAAGTGTACAACTGACAACAACATGCAGCATTACAAATTAAACAAGAGATCTTAAAGTGTGTGTTTTCCTGTGTATGTGGTGTCTATTGCCAGGTGGTGGCGTCAGGAATAGTGGGGATAATCTCATGGAGGAGACCTTTGACACTGGTGGTATGTACGTTTCCATCTGATAAAAGGACCATTCAAGTCTCTAAGATGTAGGTGTAAAACCATGTGCCATGGAGCAAAGCTGGATAACCCCGGGGCCCCAGACCTCCGGGGACCATAAAAGTCCACGTTCACTGTGTTTCAACCAGGTTGTGGTCATTTGACCTATTTGCCAGTTTGTGTAGAAACATGCACCATTAAAGCATGATAAGAACTGAAGTGAAAGGTTGAGAAAACAGTCTCACCACAAGTTCCCTTTAGTTGCTGATCTTCATCGGCAGAGTTGTAGATTTAACTGGAATTTAAATTTCCAGTTCGTCTGAGAACTTGAAGGACTTTTAATCCATCTTTGCCTAAAAGCTTTGGTTCAGAGTTTATTTTTGACCTTGGAACCAGCAGGTGAAAAGTGAATGGGCCTTAAAGTGAGAGCATTTGTACCTAATCATGAGGTCCTTTGTAGAAGGACTCTGTGTTGAAGTGTAGTTGTAAAATGTTTGTAAACTTTTACATAAAAAATACTATTTTATACTGTGCTCACACTGTGCAAATCCATGTCTTAATTGAGTAAAATTACTACGAACTACGTAACGCAAAGTAAATTTGGGGGTGGGCGTTTTAGCTGGTTAATCTGGCCATGCCCTTAAGGGAAAAAAGTGTGCAGGTTTATAGTCCATCCAAAAACCAAACCAGGTGCTTGACTTATTAGCTCCCCCTCTCTTGCTGAAGGTATGTTTATCAGTGAAATCGCAGGCTGTAGTCTTTGGCTAGAAGAATAAAACTCTGCATACGCTTGGCACCGTGTGGCACAAGTTCTAACACCCTGCTCTGTGCTGCACCACAGGTGTCACTGTTCATGCTGCTGTCAGCAGTGTGTGTGATCCTCAGTCTGGCCGGCTCGATGCTCTCCTGTCAGAATGCACAGTTGGTCAAGTCCATGCTCACCTGCCAGGTACGCAACATTATGCGAGTGCTGTCTACTCCCTCTTGCTGAAATGCCCTCCCATGGGGAACCTGCCAGGATTAGTTTTTGATTAGAGGAATCTGTTTTAGTGTGCAGATCAGTACTTGACACCACTCCTCTGTGTATAGGTAGAGAATGGTCTGTGTGTGTGTTGCGCGCCCACTCAGTCCTGCTCCATCACAGAAGAGGAGACCCTGGTCCTCTACCTGAATGCTGACTGCCACTCGGTCAGACATCAGCTGAAGGTTGGTAGGATGTGTATAGAGACCAAATTATCATTTTTTTTGCCAAGATTAACCATTAAATATGACATATTCTACTGATAAAAAGCCAATTTATTGTAGGATTATGATTTTCCTGCATGCATTTTACTCTGCAGGACCTTTTGTTCAGTGCTTGTGGTCTCAGCATTCTGTCAACCATCATCTGTACTTTGTCCACCGTGACCTGCAGTATTCACATATTCTCCCTGGACCTTGTGCACCTGGTGAGCACAGACAAAGCAAATTTTTACATTTATCAGACTTGCTTTTTTTTTTTTTTTTTTTAACACAATAACAAGTACCCTGCAATTCTGATATACCGCTTACTTAAGAAATTTGGATTCACATTTAAAAAACACTGTTACAAATCTTGTGATGCCGTGTTTCCAACTCTCCCTGCCTAGCTGGCCCCCCATCGCTCTCGTTCAGTCAACCCAGAATGCACCACTCCTCAGGATGCCTTCCTGACCAACATCATGGACTTTGAGGAGTTTGTCCCACCCATCCCTCCGCCTCCCTACTATCCTCCTGAGTACACCTGCAGCTCTGAGACAGACGCTCAGAGGTAACAAACATAGAGCAGGCACTTTCAGTATTTTATTTTACATCAACATATTGGATAAAAAAAACACTTGTGTACATATTTAAGAAAATGGTTGTTTAATATTTTCGTATTAACGTCTAGCATCACATATAATGGCTCCATGGAGAGCCCTGTTCCCCTGTACCCCACTGACTGCCCCCCTCCTTATGAAGCTGTGATGGGACAGAGAGCTGCCAGCCAGGTGAGCATGTGTGTGTGTATCTGTGACTTATGTGTGTGTGTTTGTTATGTGTGATGTACCCAGTGGCTGTGCTGATCCTTCTCTATTGTGACTGTTAAGGCAACAATGTTTGACCCCCACGGCACTGAGCTGTCTGGAGAGAGAGGAACTTCTACTGCCTTCAGTGGAGAAGGTGAGAAAACCCCACATCTTGACAGACTCACCTGTAATAGTTGGAAGGAGGAGTAATTTTGGAGAATTTTACATTTAAATTTAAAGATTAGCTTATTGATAGTAAATCAATAGTGCAATAATAGTGATTATTTAATGCTTTTCTCTGTTTTACATAATTGTCAATTTCATATTTCTTTGAGTATTGAAGCCTCGATCAAACAAAAATGAAAACATAGGCCTTGAGCTATGAAAAATCTGTTTTTCACCATTTTATTACATTTATAGACTAAACGATCAATTGATTATTCAGAAAAACAATAAACAGAAGAGTTGCAAATGAAAATAAGTGTTAATTACAACCTTGATTCCATTCATGCAAAATGTTCAATTTTAAATGTGGACTCCAAATTTCCAACCTCAACCATGAAGAGTGTTAATTTTCAGAAAATGTCTGGGATTCTGTTTTGCTTTTTGGGATTGGAAGAAAGTAAAGACTAAAAAAAGTCACTGTAATTGTCTAAATTAAATCAAATATCAACATGAAAATCATAAAATATAGTCCTGCAAAAATAATTTTATCAATCGATTAGACAGTTGATTAGAGTTGCTTACTTTAAGGGATTATACA
The DNA here is from genome assembly GCF_016859285.1 of Xiphias gladius. Lineage (NCBI taxonomy): Eukaryota > Metazoa > Chordata > Actinopteri > Istiophoriformes > Xiphiidae > Xiphias > Xiphias gladius. Next base: position 17,698,667 of record NC_053421.1, read on the forward strand.
AAGTTAAGTAAAATAAATGAAGGAAACCCTGCACAAACAAGGACCTTACCTTACACACAGCAGTGTATGTTTCAGATAACAAGGTTACACATAGATTCTGGTCTTGATAATAAAAGATGACCATTTTATTTTTACTAGTGTCCATGGACAGTGGATCTCTGTTGATGTCAGAGATTGTGGACATCCCTGATGATTCCTCCCCATCGGAGGACTCCTGTCTGATGGAGGTTGGGCTAAGGCCCCATGGGGAGAGAGGCAACAGGTCCGCTGGTGAGGGGGAAGACGGAGGAGAGTACATCAACTTCCGTTGTCCTCCATCTCACACACCAGAGAGTCCCCTGGCAGGAGGGCCAAGAGCCCGGTGCTTCCTCAGAGGAGAGAGGTCCAACTCCTGCTCATCTCCCAGCACAGCCACCACAACGTACAGGTGACACCACACACTTTAATAATTGATGGTGTTGTGAAATTCTTTTCTTTTCTCTCAACATAGTACGGAGTTATTGTAATATAAGCTAATGTTTATGTTAAAATCAAGGCTAAAATCCAAAATTAAGCCTTTAACTAGTACAAACACACGCAGAAAAACTCAGAGTTCTCCTGTGTTGTCCTCCAGGTCTCCAGTATTGCGTCGCCAAGCCATGCTAGCTAGTAGCTGTTCTCAGCTGGACGCAATAGGAGGCTCCATCTCTGAACAGCAATCCTCCATCCCAGAGATTCGAGTTCGCCCCTCCACTCCCTCACGCCAAGGAGCTGCTCCGACCTCCTCTGCTCCTCCCACTTCATCCTCCTCGGCTGCCAGTGAGCAGGGCAGTGGTCTGGGTAACGGGCCGCCCCTCCCACGTCAACCATTGTACTTTCGACGAAGGGCAGGGAAGAGTGAGAAGGATGGAGAGAGTGTAAGAGGGGATAGCGAAGGGCTGCTACGCCTCGTGAGGTCACACAGTGAGCCAGGCCTCGGCTCCTCGACTGATACAGGTGACTCAGAGACCGACATGAAAAAATCTCAACATTATTTTACGACCTCCATAACCTGTCCTTTTATCCCCTCTGCTCTAGTTGACTTTGGCTCTGGAAGCAGCAAGGCATCTGTAGACACAGGTAAGAGCTCTAAGATGAAGAGCTTTAAGATGTGACGTACAGGTGTCTCACTGGTCTAAAGTGCATAAAATACTCTATGTGAATCTGACTCAGAAGCTTTGCTGCATGCTGCCACTGCCTCTCTTTTCTTTCCTGTCCACGCTCATTATAGAATTAAAGACGGAAAAGGCCTCAAGGAAAACTTTTCTAAGTTGTTTTGATGAGAAAAATCTCAGAAGCTAATGGCCGTCATTTATCAAACACTATTAGGTCCTAGTGCAGATTTAAGCACCATAGGAGACAGGCAAATCTGTCCCCCTGTGGATGTGATTTACAAGACGCTTCCTCACCATCTGAGTTAACAGTGATTTGATTACAGATTGATAAATTAGATTCCGCTGTGGAAACAATAATGTTCCTCACAAGCTCCTGATTTACATTATTTTCGGATGATACGCTGTGATTTATGATTGTTTGTCAACACTTGGCCTATCAAAAAAAAGGCTTACACAGCAAAGTCTGCATACAGTACCAGACATGCTGTATGTAATGGACATAGCTGAAGATAAGCCATGGTTACTGGGCTTCCCTGAATATTACACTGAAACATTTAAAAACATGATAATGCTCTTATTCTTTGTTGCGGAACATGTAAGTCTGTTTTATTATGAAATTTCCATATGGTTCCATACACTGTGCGAATATGCAGCATACCTACTGCCATGACAGACATGGAAGTGGAAAATGCTGTCAGTGAAATTAACCCAGATCAGATCAAAAGCAGATATAGCACCTCTGGGATCTTTGCCATTTTCTGCTGCCTGCTTGAACCCAGTATTTGTGTATTGTAAGCTATTTCATGAGGACTTAGTCCATAGCTTTTAAATGATGTAATGTCAGGAAGGTAGTGATTCTGCTGTCAAATTTCAGTTAATCAGTGAAAGACTTTTTTATCTTAAATCCTACCACTAATTATTTACTAGGGGAGCGGTGCCATCTTGTTTCCTTATCTTTTCTCATGTTTTTAATTTAGTTAGGGAATTAGCTTTTGCTGTGTAATTTCTTCTTTTTGGGTAGTTTATTTAGTATTGTATATTTATTTCTAGTCAGGGCTGGTTGGTTCATTAGTTTGACCAGGGCTCTCCCTTAAGTTCAATTTAAGAATGAGAAAATGTGCAAACTGACTCCTCTTTTTCTTCATCTAGTTTTATATCACTCTCCTCTACCATGGACCAACTCTGAGTCGTAACAGTAGTATAGCTTGATAAATGAGGGCAAAAATCTTTCTCTTCTGATTCCAAAGGTCCATCCTCTGAGGCGTGTCTGTTGCCCCGCACTTCTTTGCCTCCTGCTGCAGCTTTGCCCAGAAAAGGCAGCATGAAATCAACAGCCACAGGGGTGCAGGTCCCTGCCAAACCTCCACCGACGTCGCCACTGCGTTTACCTAAAGACTGCCACCGTTCCCTTGGAGACCTCAAGGCAAGTCTGAAAAGACAGGGTTAACTGCATTTGACAGTTCCCATGTAAGTCTTAGAAACAGCTGCACCGTTGCTTGTTTGTCTTATTCCAGCCTCCCCTACACTGATCTTTTTATTTTTCCTTCAGGTGACTCGAGTCCTCGTCGCTCGTTTCCTGCAGCGCTCCAAACGGAACCTAGCTCCCTCCTCCGAGCATCCTGGGAGCACAGGGCAGGGGCCTAAGAGGCGGAGTGGTACTGAGGGTGCTGCCACCAACCACCTACCCCTGGAGCAAGTATGACGATGAACTCTGACTTAACTAATTTTATTTGTTCACCTATGGATTTGAAATATTATGTTATTCCTCTACTTAATTTTCCACAATGAGATGCGCACATCTCCAGTTTTCTATATTAGAGTAAAGCTTCTAGTGTTTGTCTACATGTCTTTGCTTGATAAAAATCATTTTCAGATATTGAGGACCTCTTGGAGCACCGGCCGAGGACAACCCAACCCTCACACTCATCATCCACCTCATCATCGTGGACACCACCATTCCCATAGTGACAGTCGACACAACCGGCACTGTAGCGGCTGGGCACCAGAGGGGATCCACCTGCGCAGCTGTGGAGATTTAAGCTCCTCCTCCTCGGTGTCACTATGTCGATTGGTGACGCCTTATCCGACGCATGGGTCATCGGGTGCTCTCTACTCAGAGTCTGCACTGTGAGGAGGGGAGAAGGTTGACGGAGGGATTGGAGGAAAATAGAGGCATACAAAAGGGCAGGGTTGTAGGGCAAAAAAGGCAGGTTGATGATAAGGAGACTCTAAGGCAGGATTTAGTCAACTGAAAACATCTAGTATTGAAATTTTGAACATCTTCACTCCTTTTTGTCACTTCCGTTTCCTGAACCCAACTGTGCAAATGGCCTTATTCAGTGGTGCTCTTTATCACTCGGAATATCAACCAGGAGCTCAAACTTATTTCACTCTTCAACATCAGTGAAACAGGCATTTGATGCTTATTTCTGGCAAGTGTGGTCTGTCTTCTAACAGAACAAATCCATTATGAGCTGAGACAAACCTACCAGAAGCATCTTTTCCCCTGTACTCTCCACTTCCCTCCTCTCAATATTCATCTGCAAACATCCCTTTCCTCAAGACTGGAGACAGAACTCAACTAGCGTTCTTGCTACAACAACCATTTACTCATGTACATTCAATCTATTGCATAAGTATGGGTTGCAATATGCATCTGGCCCTTTTGTACATTGCTATATATCCACAGGATCGCTCAGGTGACGTGATCATAGAAACTCTTATTTTGTCTTCCATTGATTAAAAAAAATGCATCTCAATAAACATATAGTTAGCTGAGTACTATGTAAGATAAGCAGATGAGGTTTCACATGAGGACAAATGCACTCACATGGAAAACCCTATACTGAGTTGCTAATTTTGACTTTTTCTTTTTGCAAGTCAGATTCCCACTTTTTCCACACTTTGACAGCCCCGCATTGACATTCAGAGAAAGGCAGCCAGCATTTCTAACACTGACTTTACTGCACGCCACAGACACACGTTCAGCCTTTGAAATCTATTCTCTGTGTGTGGCCACTGGACATGATGGTTTGATTTGCATATGTGCATGTTTTGCTATAGCCTCCTGGATACAGCAGGAACCTTGACCGTCTGTGTAACTAAGTAACATGTCCTCAGAATGTCGTTATCTGCATGTTTTGACAGTGCTTATTACTTTTTCTCCTCTTGCACCCAAGACCTATGACAGTAGCCATTTGAATTGTGTTTGTGTTAATAGATAGCTGAAAGGAATGGTCAGTCAAAGATATGCAGTGTTCCCAAAGTTTACTTGCCAGATGGCTCCAAAAATGCCTCTGCATCTTAATTTGATTTTGATGGGTTTTGAAAATGTTTGGAGTGCACAGGCATATCTATGACAAAGGCTAAAGCAGCCTGATCCTATAAGATAAAGAGGTTTAAATTGCACTGTGACTCAGACGACATGAAGAGTCTCTTGCAGTAAATGTAAAGACATTATTTTTCACAAAGTTGTGCTTCACACTATGTGTTGGCACGGTTCACTTTGGACTTGTAGGAGGTTGTGTGTGGATGGTTAAATTAAAAAAAAACCCACAAAAAAGAAGTTCCCTTGGGCTGCAGACACTCCAGTGACAGTGAAAATATGATGGGTCTGGCAGCTCTGGTTACTGGAATTTGAAGTGCATCAGTATATGCGTGTCAGATTGGAGTTTTTTTCTTTGGAAAGTCTGACCCCATATAAGTAAAGGCACACTTTGGAGACACACAGATACCGGCACACTCATACACTCCCTTATCAAGGCACTGAGCTATGTTTCTACCTCCTGTCTTGCATAAAACATTATTTATTTGAAGAAATGTATATCTGTATGGCAGGCTTAGCAGGATAGAGCCTTGAATAATAAATGTATCTTAATATGACACCTATTCCAGATTTTAAATGCAGTGTCAATGACAAAACTTTCGATTCAAGTTATGTATTTCAACATATGAAATAAATAATAGACATAAAATAAAAAAATACCTATGTTGATGTTTTGTACATATTATGAAGGGCAAAAAACAAGACAATACTGTAAGGCTAATATTATTATAATATTATTTGTTTTTTTTGTCTCTATTTTGTCCTTTTTCTCTTTTTTCTACTCAATCAGTAAAACGGATTATAATACTTGAGGCTCACCACTCCACTTAAACCCCGCCTCTTCCCAAATTCTATTGGTCAGCCCATGTGAAAGCCCATCCTGGTTCGATGTTACCAGCCAATGAAAACGCGCAATGTCATATGGAGCCTTCGAAATCCACGCCTATATGCGCTACTCGCAAGGGCTTTTGGGAATCCTAGTTCTCCAGCTTTGTAATAAAACAGACGGCATTGGGACAGCAAACTACAATCTACACATCCTGGTTTTAGGAGACGTTCACAGACCTAATTCAGAAAGCAAAACTAAGAAACAGAAGATAATCAATTTTGCTGTTTTATGCTGAAAAGTTTGGGATAAGAGGACGGTATTATTATGGTATGTAAAGACATGTGTACGAACAAAAAGTATGCTGTTCTGATATGCTATAGCTGGCTTAGTTAACACAACTGATGCAGGAGAACTATGTAGGCTAACGTCAGCTAACGCTTCTTTTATGACAACGGAATTTGCTAGCTAATAATAGGAATTCTCATAATCCTTGCTCTTGTTAACTGGTCTTTAGGGATATGAGACCATGGAGCTAACTAGACTACACTGGCAGTTTTCCTCACCCGGAACAACAACTTTGTAACGTTATGTGATTTATATAACTAGTTAGTACACTCCGACAAGTTAGAGCGCAGCCTTTTTTTTTAACCGTTGGTCAGGACACTTCGACGGCTGGTTGAGAATGAGACGTCTTCGCAGCTTGGTCATTAATGCCCCTAAAATGTGGCTCACCGTCTCCCCGAGTAAGTTCAAAAACACATCTCTGCTGCTTTGCAAATCGTCTTTCCAGGGAGACAGTACTTGCAATTGGACGCACACCAAGAAGGCGTCGGACCCTCAGCTGTTTGAAGCCCAGTTTGAGGAGCTGGTAACGGAGCTCACAGAAAGGGACCTCGCCGATCCTGCGCTGGCTGATGCTCTGAACAGGCTGAGAGAGGTTTGTATTATGACCTGGCTCTTGACGAGTGTTGTCTGACATTGCGCTGAACTGCAGTTTCATGTCATTCCTTTCTGCACCTTTTGCTCGTAGGTTTTGGTGTACAATTCCCCTGGAGGCAAGAGGAACCGTGGCCTGTCTGTGATTGGCTCACTGAGGGAGCTTCTCCCTCTCACTAAGCTCAACCAGGACACTGTGCAGCGGGCTCTTTTGGTTGGCTGGTGCATTGAGTTGGTAAGGATATCTTATGGCATGTTGGAAAGCACGTGAATTACATGAGTAAAATGTTCCTCTGTTCCATAGATGTGCACTGTTGTCTAAAAGCTATTAAAACACACCACACTGTTGCACTGAGTGACACGTTCCTTCACATGCCCCTTCACCTTTCACATGCATCATCCTGCTGCAGTAAATACACACTAGTGCACCAAATCCTTACGAGTCATTCCCTTGAAATGCACCGTTTTTTTCCGTTTGATAGACATTTGTGTTACAACTGTGTCTCCGTTGCTTGTAGCTTCAGGCATTTTTCCTCGTGGCAGATGACATCATGGATGCATCTGTGACTCGGAGAGGACAGCCCTGCTGGTACAAGAAGGTGAGACTTGAAAAAGACTAAAATGGCTTTTTTTTTTTTTTTCTCTGGTGCGGCAATCATTTATTTTTCAATATTAATTGTGTGCTCAATTTCTCATGTAAATCCTGCCTGTTTTGTTTTTAAGGATGGGATAGGTCTGGACGCCATCAATGATTCATTCCTCTTGGAAGCTTCAATCTACAGGCTGCTTCGCAGACATTGCAGGGATCAGCCGTACTATGTCCACCTACTGGAACTGTTTACTGAGGTATTATTCGTCCGGACTGATAACACGGGCCCACACACACACACACACTATCACAGGATTCTTACTGCATCTCTGTGTGTTTCAGACATCTTTCCAAACAGAGCTTGGCCAAGCTCTGGACCTCATGACAGCACCCCCTGGTCAGATTGACCTCAACAGATTCACCATGGAGAGGTAATGAAATGAAATCTGTAAAATAAATTTGCAGAGTAGAATGTTGTTTACCAAAGTAAGTAAATCTAAAGGTTTCTCTCCTTGTCCTTAAGGTATAAAGCTATTGTAAAATACAAGACTGCTTTCTACTCTTTCTACCTCCCAGTCGCAGCTGCAATGTACATGGTGAGTGTACATATTGCAAACACATGACAGAACTAACTCATAGAAATGACAGTGATGACATCGATTGGTGGCAGTGAATTAAAGTTTACAGAACTGGCTGTGAAGAAAGGCTAGAAAAAGACTAGCTGCCACGATCTGGGCAGAGAAAATAACAGATTAATGCGATGCTGTTTCTCATAACTATTTTACCATACCTTTTGTAGGCAGGAATCAAAAGTGAAGAGGAACACAATAATGCCAAACACATCTTACTTGAGATGGGAGAGTTTTTCCAAATACAGGTAATCACTTTTACACATCATCCTTTTTCACGTCACATACTGGGTAATATGCTGCGGACTATACGGAGTTAATAACCTCCCTATGTATGTCATTTGCAGGATGACTACCTAGACTGTTATGGTGACCCTGCTGTGACAGGAAAAATTGGTACAGACATCCAGGATAACAAATGCAGCTGGCTGGTAGTGACAGCCCTGGAAATCATGACCCCTGAACAAAGAGCAGAGCTGGAGGTGGGATTAACAACCTTTTCTATTTAAACACTTTAAATATGTTCTGATATTATGTGGCTGTGTACGCTATACTGTACCAGATATTCAAACAATACAAACAACAATGCATTCAAATCTCAGCAGCAATAGAAACTTTGTTATTAATTGTAATAATTTATTTCTGAGAACAATCGCACTATTCGCTGAGCCCAGGGTGCCCTTGTTTTTTTTATCCTGTGACTCTACCATGTGTGTAGTGGCCACCCTCTGATCCCAAGAACGGTACTAGAGTCATTCACTAGCATGTTAGCAAAAGTTGATTTCATTTTCCATCTCCTCCTCAGGCATGTTATGGGCACCATGATGAAGCCAGTGTAGAAAAGGTCAAAACGCTATACAACACCCTGCAAATGCCAACACTGTACCACAGATATGAAGAAGAGAGCTACCAGCGGCTACATAAACTCATCGCTTGTCACGCTCAAAACCTTCCTCACTCAGTCTTCCTCAACTTTGCCAAGAAAATCTACAAGAGGAACAAGTGAGTGGGAATGATGATCTTTGGAGGTTATATAAACGATGTCAGGCTCATCAGCAGGGTCCCCTTTTGACTTTTATCATGATAGACAAGTGAACTCCTCTCCCTTGAGAGAGGGTTTTCCAGGGACAGGGCTCTGACTCCAACAGCATGACCCGGACACGACTGTGATATTTAGAAATCCTGCTGCCACCTTCTGATTTGTAGATGTTTGGATGTGGATGTCATCAAACAGCCAGTCTCTTAAGTTCTATTTATTGAACCCAGTGCATAATGTAAAGTGTAACCAGTCATTTGCAGTATGTAAGGGTGACTTTGGAAGGGACCACACATGGATTGATTTAGCTTCCATATTTATCTGCCATGAGAAATGCATGGCGGATGAAATAATAAAGTTTAAATGGTTTGCCCTTTGTAGGAATAGATGTATTCATTGATAATGAACTAAAAGAGACGGTACATATGTGACAGGAGTTGTATCCTGATTTAGGACAGAGGGTCAGGCCTGATCAGCTGTCTTTATTCTGTATATTTTTATATTGCTCCTGGATGTTATTGCTTTTAATAAATAATATATGTACAGTATTTTTCTCTCTTTTTCATCCTTTTGATATTGGCGTGTGTGTGCTGGCTGTAGACTTGAAATGTTTACTCAGTTTATCAATTAAAAAAAACCCCAAAAATATTGATCTGCAACTATTTTGATAATTGCTTAATTGATTAAGTTATTTCTTAAACAAAAATGCCAATAAGTTGTCCGGTTCAAGAATCTCAAATGTGATGATTTGATGCTTTTAGTTTGTCATGTACAAAAGTAAATTGAATATCTTTGGTGTTTGGACTTTTGGTCTGAAAAAACAAGCAATATGAAGACATTATTTTGAACTTTGGGAAATTTATAATGGTGATTTTGATTAAACAATAGAGTAAACAACTCATCTCTTCATCAAGAAAGTCATCTAAAGATTAATCATTGATGACAATAAATGGTAGCAGCGACCCTAGTTTACTGTAAGTGAAGTGAGGTTTGCATATTAGTTAATTTCCCCGAAGACAGACTGATAAATGCAGATAGGGTTATTCAAGAGAAACGACGGGATATTAGAGTCTCCCTCTCAACACTCGGGCTCTAAAATTAATTCTTTAAAGGAGGTTAAGTTGAAAATGACTCAAGATAAATTGAATGTGATGATAAGGCAACGAAGGGGTGTGGTTGGGGGGGGGGGGCGCTCGCGAGAAGACGGACGCTGAGGCTGTAAACGTCGGAGAGAGACTCACACTGACTCACAGGGACTGGGATGCGAGAGAGCCCGACGGGATGAAGACCTTCATCCATCTTTACCCGAATCGGATCGTGAGTCGAGTGCCATTTTATTATCTTGCTATGATTTTATTTCTTATGTTTTCAAACGAGCCCGCCCGGTCCAGTCGGGTAAGCAAAACCTCATATTCCCGCACAGAGGCTGCGTAGATCTAGAGACATGCAATTGCGCTCTTAACAGTGGTATTTCTTTAGCGCCTTTTGCTTAAATGTTATAGTTATTATGCATTTTAATGGGAATCTGAATATTATGTGTAATATTTGAGTTATAATAACGGTGGATGGGCCTGTATATCAGGGCGATGCGGTTGGAGGTACCTCCTCCTCCTCCCCCCTCCTCCTCCTCCTCCTCCCCCCATCCTCCCTGTCTCCATCAGCTCTGTGGGATCAATAACTGCAGGGGTAAATACTGTACTCTGGACGGGTAAAATTACATATGATGATGTTCTCTGTTTTTCTGTTTTATTTCAAAGATTCCTGTCTTTAATGGCCATTCTGACAAAGGCCCAGTGTAAGGAAGCACTTGAGTGATTCATTTCCCTCAGTGATGTGAAGGACAGTGTGGAAGAATATATCAGCAATAGCCTTCGGTACATGGGCTTTAAAAAGGCAGACTTGGTGTTGTTCAGTGCTGCTGCCTGATTATTTCATGCTCCAGTTAAATATGCGTTATGTTGAGTCGTTGCTCCAGGTATGGTGGGGTTTTTCAAACGTCATTTCTTTGGATCTAGATCTTACTGCTGCCTCTTGTCTGCTTGTAAGGACGGACTGGCACAGATGGAGACAGCTTGAGTGCTGTAAACCCATGAATATCAGAGCCCAATGAAGCTGTATAGACCAGATGAAGATGACGGTCGACAGTTATTGGGCTACAAATTATCTGACAGTTATTATCATGGGGGACAATTTCATGTGATGTGTGCGTGGGTGGGCATTTGATTTTGAATACCTGAAATCCAAGGAGTACAACAGATTAAACACATACCTTGAAGAAAACGTGCATACGAATGAAGTGGCACTTCTGCTATGTACATATTGAAGTATTTATTTACTGAAAAATTACTGTAGCATCTCTATGTTGCCCCAAAAAAAGATTTTTCAACATTTTAAATGCAATTACATATATTTTGTAGAGAATACACTTCCTACTGCGTTACAGTAATTCAGCTAAGCTATATTGCCCCACAACACAACATTATTTAAGGGCTGCAAGTAAGTCTTATTTGCATTATCAATTGACCTGCAGATTACTCTCTTTTATTTGTATCTGTACAATGTAAGAAAAAGTGAAAATCAGAGTCTAAGGTGACATTATTAAAATCATAAATCTTGTTTTCTCCAATCAACAGTCCAACACACAAATATATTCAGTTTTATTCAGTTTATTATCATAAAAGACTACGAAAATAGTTCACATTTGAGAAACTGGAACTGGCAAATATTTGGTATTTTTGCAACTTAAGCAATTAATTGATTATCAAAATGGTTGTTGTTTATTTTTCTGTTATTTATTAATTGACTGACCATTTCAGGTCCAGTTATTTTCCTTAAGTGGTGATGCTTGATAATGTGTTTTTTGTTTGTTTGTTTGTTTGTTTGTTACAGGAATGTGTGTGAGACGGTGTGTGTGTTCATGTCACTGCTGTGTCCTCCCACGACTTGGGCCCTGATAATTATATAACAGAAAGCCCTAAAGCAATTTGGTTTTAATGAATAGTCCAAATGATGTGTTTTACCTCAAAGACTGAGCCTAATATGAAAACATGTGTAGAGCAAGAAAATGGTATTTGATGAGCCGACTTTGCTTGTAGTCGCTATTCACTGTGTGTCTCCTTTGATGTTACAGGATCTTGGGAGTGTAGCCAAGATGTGACGTTCACGGCGCATCATTGTTTGGATCTCTCCAGCCTTTACAACACTTGTTTCTATAGCAACAGAAATATCAGAGTATCCCACAAAGTCCCATTCCGCACAATGCAGCCCTCTAGCTGTTCCTCTCAGCCTCCGAAGCCACGGCGTTTTGATGTCAGCAGACGAACCAATACCTTAGCCGGACCAAAGACTCATGGCCCTGGTTTTCAGAGGGAGGATAAAAACATGAACACAATCAACACATCCTCCCAACGCCGGGCTACTAAAGGCCCCACCGCACCCACCAGGACCAGGGTGGGAGTGCAGCCTCGAGCTCCAGTAAGCCAGTCCAGGTTTAGCTCTCAGAAACAAGGTTCCACCATCTCTAAATCAACTAAACCCAAACCCAAGAGTGCTCGTGGACCGGCAGCAACCCAAATTGCACCTGCAGCTGCTCCTCCTCCTCCACTTCCATCTGTTCTCCCTCTTGACCCAAATTGCAACGAGCCGAGCCTCCCGTGTCTGTGTTGTGATGGCCGCTCCCCACAGGACAACAATAGTATGTTCAACCATAACCACAACAACAACAACACCATCTCTCTCAGACAGCAGCTACAGCTTCCTCCTCCTCCGGCCCTGTTGCCCCAGAGGCAGGATGGGACAGGGGCCAAGGAGCAACCTCAATCTCCATCACAAGCACAGGCCCAGCTGGAACCCGCTGCCTGCCCTGCTGCCAGTCTGGAAAATGAAGGTAAGAATGCAAATGAAAGCGCTGATCTGGACAACAAGAAAAATGTAAAGGTAGAGGAAGACGATGACGGGGAAGAGAGCAGTGTGGATATTGATATTGATGATGATGAAGAGGACGCTGACAATGATGACGATGACGATGATGACGACACTCTGGTCCCCTCATGCTGTGACTGTCCCCCCTCCCTCCTGGAGTTCTCGCTCTCCTCTTCTACCTCCTCATCCTCCACTTCCATAAGCTCCTGCTCTGATCTGGAGTCCGACTGTGCAGATCAATCTGCCTCCATCTGCTCTTCCCATGGCCAAGATAATCTTTCTGTCACTCATTCCCCCAAAGACCACTGTCCTCCACAAAACCCCGAATGCCAGCCTCCTGCACGATCACCCCCATCCCTTCCTATTAGCTGCAATCCCTTCTCCTTATCGTCACATTCCCCGATTCCCCCTTGCTCCCCAGATGAGGGCTACCCCTCTGCCCTGGACTCCCCTTCTCCCGATTATTTAGGAGTCAAAGGTGATTCTGAGGTCACCAAACTAGGTTTGCTTGACTTTTTAGAATCAGTAGGGGAGTTTGGGAAAATGGAGCGCTTCAGCCAGGTGATCCAAGTGGCTCGTTGGGATCTGGAGGGGGAACAGCACTGGGATGTTCTAAGGGATCGGTTAGATCACCTGGATCGCATGGAGAAGGTGAACAGGGAGGTCAAACTGGCCTACATTGCCAGACTCCATGAGAAGGGGTTTGATCTTGGAGATCTGGAAGAGCAGGACCTCTCGGATGTCATGGATGAAATGGGCAACATCGACATTCCCTTGAAGTTGTATAAAAGCCGCGGGGAAATGATGGGAGACTCTCAGGAGTTTTCAGATGCTGGGGTCGACCTCACTGCTCCATCAGACTGCGATGATCCTCTCGTGCCAGATTCCCTCACTCCTTCCCCTGTTGAGGCACCACCTAGACCCCCCAAGCCTCCAGCGCGCCACGCCAGCGTGAGCTCTTACCTCCACACCTACATCAATATCAGCAGGGAGACCACCTCCATGGCTGTCTCCACTTCTCCTACATTGTCTACTTTCTCCCCTAACTCATCCTCCCCCACATTCACCACTTTTAGGTGCGAGAAACCCCTACCTCCATCTCCACCATCAGTTCCTCCTCTCCCTGCCTCTAAACCGGTCCCTTATCTCAGCCTCTATACCACTCCTTCTCCACCTCCACCTCCATCTATCCCCACCCGAACTCCTCCCATCCCGCCCCCTCGGAGGCGCCACCTTGCCCGGAAGGAGGCACAGCGGCTTGCTGCTCTTCAATCCGAAGAGGAAAAGACCCCTGTGTCCCTCCCACCTCCTACGACGCAGCCACCACCTCTTCCACCTCCACCTGTTGTCTCAGTCTCCTCCTCATCTCCCCCTGCCATACCACCTCCACCCGCCTTGCCTCCTCCCCCTTCCTTCCATGCACTGGATGTAGAGATTCGGAAGCTACTGATGCTTGCAGGATTGACCCAAGCTGAGCTCCTCAAACTCAGTCCAGAGCTTGGTGTCTGTGTCGGAGGATTAGAGGATGAGGGAGAGGGAGATAATCTTCCATCTAGATCCGTGGAGTCAGATGAGTTCAGACTAAAAGACAGGGAGGAGGTGAAGGAATGTGACACTGAATTCTTGGTTAGAGACGGCTGGAGCAGCAGAGGCGAGTTGGGTGGAGATCGAAGAGTAGATATAGTTGAAGAGGGCAAAAAGAAAGAGGAGAGTAAAGACGCACAAAGAACCACCTCATTCACAGAGATGGCAAGAAGAAGGAAGAGGAACAGTGGTCTGTCTTCTGACCATTATTACAGCACTGGTCCTAGCAATACACATGAAACCAAAGCAAAGAGCGTGAGCTTTGAGACTTTCCATCATCCTGCTGAGTTACCAGAGTCACCCCCCCCTCCTCCTCCTCCTCGCCCCTTACCCCCAATCCCCCCATCTTTGCCACCCCTCAAAGTCAGCACTCTCCCTGCCAACTCTGCACAACCTGAGCGATTTGATTGGCTCATAGCGTTCACACCTGATTGTGATGCCCTGCCACAGCCTCCACCCCTGGAAATGACAAAATCTCATATGGAAACCCAAAAGACGCACGGTTCGTCAGGTTCATCTCCAGGGTCAGCTCCAAAGGTCACAACCTTCAAAGAGCTGCGTTTCCGCAATAAGAACGCTTCCCTTCCAACGAAGGTGATCACTGAACCAGAGCCTGACCCCACAATCATCACTCCAGATCCAGATATACTGTACAACCTGAAGTGGAGAAGAGAGAAGGCAGGCAGTGATGGCAGCCAATGGGAATACACCTCTCAGGCTAAGGCCCTGTTCATGCAGCCGCCACCAGCTCTCACCTCAATGGCTGCGCTGAAGGAAATGCTCCAGAGAGCTGACGAGGAAGGCGGACAACCCGAGCTATGCCCATCACAGAAGATTGGCTCCTCAGTCAGTGACAGCAGCCTGTGGACCATGGGCAGAGAGTGGGAGGGCGAGGAAGTTAAGAGGGAGGAAAAGGAAGGGAAGGAAGAAGAAAAAGAGGAGGAGGTGGAGGTGAGAGGACGAGCCGATGGAGGAAGGACTTTTCAGTCAAGAACTACAGGTGAGTATGAATTTCATGATAATGGTAATAAGGATAAAGAAGGCAGTTGAATTTGATGACAAAGGGCTTTGGGGCCTGCGTGTGTTTGTGCATTTTTGTGTATATATGGGAGAAAATAAACACATCAGAGTAACTCAGTGGAAACTGGATGACAACAAATCTAAGAGGGGCAGATGATGGAGAGAAACAGATGAAGAGAGAGACTAACAGTCAGCTCGTTTACTTTCTTAGTGGTGCACAAATAATATCCTTGGACAGAACAATAGAAATAAATAAAAACCAAGGGAGATGAAAAGGTTTTTGTAATTCATTTTTGGAAATTACGTATGGAACGAGAGCAAAGAGATGGAGGATGAGCATGAGTCACAGAAAAGGATGAAGTGTTATGTGATGGATAAATGATGACGAGGGATAAACAGAGGGTAATTTCAGACGGGCAAAGCAACAAGAAAGTAGAAGCTGGAGAGGGAGCATGAGCAAGAGGGAGAGGTGGAGGAATAAAGACAGGGAGTGGAGTGGAGTGGAGGTAATATGAGGAGAAGGAGGAAGTTGGAAACTTTCCAGCCAGTATGTCCTGTACTGGTTATCAGAGTGTGATGTCATCACTGCCTTATTCAATTATTCATCCACTCTTCAGACCGAGGGGAGGGGGATAATGGAGGGCCCACTGAGCTCACTACCTCTCTCTTCCTCCTTTCTCCCTCCAACTCTCAGTTCACATCTCTTTCATTTTATCTTTCTGTCTGTAGAATGTTATTCCCTTTCTCATACCTTTTTTAGTAGTTTTAAATCCCATCAACTCAGGATGTTTATATGCTTTTCTCTTGCTGCCTATCCTGTCGCCACACCCCAACCCGTGCTCCCTAGAGTGCCATAGATAGCTCAGATCAAGTTACCCATCTCATACAGTGCAGTACAGCGCTACATAGAAACTTGAAATAGATTGGCAATGTCCAGATACAGTAGGGTGTAGGTTCATTTTACAAAATGGCTCAACTTCTCCCAGTGCCAATCAGCTGCTAATTTTATTAGCAAATTAACAATTTCTGTCTCTGGCAGTTGTATCATTACTTTGGCATAATTATATGAATTTACCTGTGCTTTCTAATGATTAAAATCAAATTAATGACTGAGTTATGTGCCGTAGAAGTTTCCGCAAAATCACTGCAGAAAGGTGCAGTGGCCATGAAATCGATAGGTGTGTACACCTTTAAGAACCCAAGGGGTGGATCTTAATACATGGACCAATGGCTGAGAGCCAGTGTAGATAAAATAGGAAGTATCATGTGTTACATTTCAAAGACAGCCCAAGTCTAACCAAGGTATGGTTGCGTTCTAGCTCATTTTGTAGCCCATAGCCTAGCAGTCTGTCACAGGTAATTGAGATTCATGAAAATTGTGTTGCCACAGTCTCTGAAGCTCCACAGAGACAATAGCAGTGATTGAGCAGAGCTCTGTCATCTGTTGACTGACTCAGCATTACACTGTATGCTGTACTGCTGGAGAGGGGAAGGGTGGTGGGGAGGGACCTAGAGAGAGATAGAAAACAAAGGCAGAGAACAGGAAGAGAGAGAAAAGGTGATCCAGAGGTGATGATGACAAGCACTGCAGTGAAGTACAAAACATTTAGCATGACGATTGACACTCACTGTGGTTTCTTATACTTAATATTCATATCTTTAAATGCCAGTATGAAATAGAAAGTATAACCAAATATCTTAGCGAAAACTTGGATTAACCTATAATCAAATATGATAAATCTTGATGGTGGCATTTAATTATGGTGAATGAGTGGCTGATAGATTTACTTCTACTATTTCTACTATGCAGCTGTGAGTCTGCTCACCAGTTATTCTTTTATTGCAATGGTATCATTTCCTGTTGTGTCGAACCCTTTTAAGTGAAAGACTGTCGTTACTGCTCTTCATAAATCAACTCCATTGACTCTCATGCACTGTCGATTTGTAACTGTCAATCAACTATTTGACTTGTTAAGATACTGCATTACGATTTCTGCTGGAAAACATTCATGAATGTGCATTTTTCTCTCGAATGACACTAACATTTTCTGCATCTCTCTCTCCTTCCCATTTCTTTGCCACATTTTTTTGTTTCTTTACTTTTTCTTATTTTCCTCACCTTTCCATCCCATTCTGTTGTTTCCATTGTTTGTCCATGGCTCTGCTTCTCTCCCTCATATTACTCTGCTTGTGTGCCTGCCCTCTCCATCTGGACCACCACACCTTACAATTTTGACCTTTTTTGCCCTTCCCTATAAGCAGTTTCCTCACCCCCACTCTCCCTTGCCCAGTCTTCCCTACCCTACTTCCTCCACACTGCCCTCCCTTCCTATCACCCAGGCTACTGTAACTTCCAGCCCCTTGCAGATCCCAGGCCCCACAGCCATGTAGGCCGGGAGTCCAAAGACAAACACTGCGACACACAGTGGACCACTGCTGCTAGCTCAGCTTGTATCCACAGAGATGACTCCAACGCTGCTATAAGCTCTCGGTTTAACTATGAATCCCTGGTTGATTTTGGTGTAGACTCTCCTCATGATTATGGGAGTATCTTTAAGAAAAACACACGCTCTGCATACCAATCCATCAGCGATTCCAAAACTAACGACAGGGAGTTCGTGTCGGATTCTATTTGTAATCTTGACTCTCTCTACTGCAGTGATGGAGAGAAGAAGAATGACGCACACATTAAGTCAGACACACCTGTTAGTGGCACCACTGAGGCACCAGGTTGCACCACTCCGTACAAGAACATAGATGTCATGATGACGTATTCAAAGAATATCAGTGCTATGAATTTGCCTTATTCAGAAAAGCGCACACGCTCACACACAGACCACAACAGCAACAAGGCCAGGACATCCAAAGAACTTCCCCCTCTCCCCACCTATTATCTGTACCACCCTAAGAGCTGCCCTCTGCACAGGGGTGCCCCTCCTCGCCTCTCCCCTATCGGAGCGCTCTCCCCTCCCCAGCGCCCCGGAGCGCCCCCTCCAGGCGTGGCAGGCTCCTGCCTCAGCTCCCCGCTTTTCCCCCGCTCGCACACCTTGCCTGCTCTCGCTGCTCCCCTCTACTATCCAAACCTCTACCCTCCTATACCGCCCAGGGCACCCCCCCTACCCCCAAAACTCTACCAGGCTCCTCCGCAGTCACGCGTGGCGAGTAAGATTTCTCTCTCTCTTCTCTATCCCTACATCTTACACACACTCTTTGTCTGGCATCTAGCTTGCATGCATGTCTGCCTGTCTCTCTTACTGTCTGTTTCTGTCTTTGTTCTCTGCTCTGGATATGGTGGCCCTCACACTTCTGTCACTTTTTCAACCTGTGGGGTTTGCAGATTTGAAAGAACTGGGTAACTTTAGCTTTTTTTATGTATCAGAAGCCAGCTCCCTGCAGGTCATCTGATACTTCTTATCGACACTGTCCTTTCAAATCTGGAAAAGGCCTTAGGAAGGGTAACAGCTGTTCTTGTCAGCGGGTGTCTAGAGTCACTCTCATCACTCTCTCTCTCTTTGTCTTCCTCTATCTTGTCTGTCTTTGTGTCGGTCTCGTCTTGTTCGTCTCCACGTTGTTCTTGTTTTCTTTTTGGTTTTGCACGGTATGTTGAAATGGACACATGCATTTCATGCAAAGCACAGCCCAAATAGCTGGTTGTTGGTGTTGTAATTTTTAATTTAAGTTATACCTTTTTATCTTTGTGTGTGTGCAGTTAGGCAGACTGAAAGTAGTTATGGCCCACAGCATCCTGTTCATTATATGAATGTTTGCATTTATGTAACTGGTTTATATAACTCACTTTATATAAACATGAGTCTGTATACAACAGTGTTATTTTATCTTACCTGATTCTTGTGGTAGCTCATACATTTGTTTCCTTTCTAGCTCTGCAGTTCCTCCTATGTATGCTTATGCTTATATTAAGTATGTGTGAGTGTTTTTATGAGTGTATTTGTGTGGGTCAAGGTTAATGCATGGGATCCAGTTTATTCCTGATGCAGACAAGAAGTTGTCTTCACAGAGCCAGATGTTGAACGCTCACCCCAGTGAACCAGTATTTACAGAATGTGCTCACACACTGTTGTCAGTATTACCATCTGCTTCTATTTGCCTATATCCAATGCTTCTCCACTGCTTAATTGCTCTTACTAACAACACTGATATTTCATTTACGGTATTTCTGTCTGTGATGATTCATTTTGCTTTTGTTGAATTTTTATTTTTTTTAATACTTGTACATTAAATAATTGCTCTTTCACTGTCAGCTGTTCGCAGTGTCTCGTTCGCTGGGTCTGTACAGAGGGGAGAGACATCCTGGATGGGCGAAGATGTGAAGTTTCCAATGAGAGGTCTTGGCCTGTCCTCTCTGTGTCTGCAGGAGAAGAAAGGTTTGGGTTGTCCCCTGTCCAGCTGTGCCTCTTTGTCTTTGAACCAGCTATAGCTCTCTATGTTTAACTGTAGACCATTGTTCTTCTTCCAGCTCTGGTCAGTGCAGTCAGTGTGGCAGTGGAAGCCATTTTGGCCCAGTTCAGTTCTTCTCGGACTGTAGTTCAGAAGGTCAGTCACTGCTGAATTTACATCATTATGGGTATTTTTTTTTCCAGTTTGAATGACTGAATTTCGTTGTTTTCTGTTTGTTTCACCTGAAGAAGTTCTCTGTCCCAATGGATGTCACTCTTAATTACGTATCATCAGTCTCTTTATATCTGGAAACAAAATGTGATATTGTGATACATGTACTGTTTATCTTTGAAAATGATTTCCCTCCCTTTCTTCTTGTTCTGACTCTACATATTTTGTTCTGTCTCTCCTCAGTCTCTCTCAGTTAACAAGGTACTAGAATATCTTCAGATAACCCAGTCTCATAGTTGTGATCATTTCTTTGTAAACTAACTCCAAACTCCCTTCTCAAATCACCTCTCCTCACATCAAACCAACCCTCATCGCCCCGTTTCTCTCAACCCCCATGTGTGTCCCGTGTCCCATTTCTTTCCCTCCCCGTCTTGAGTCGTCCTTTCTGATCTCTTCCCCTGTCTCCCTTTATCACTGCACATCTTTTTCCTCACCCTATCCAATTTTACCGCCACCATATGTTCCTCGCCTCTCCTCGCCTGTCAGGCCTTATCAGGGGACAGCACTATAAATCCATCTCTGGGCCGCCTGGTTCTGCAGTGCCTATGCCCTGCCCTGCACAACTTGCTGACTGATGGCTTGAAACCCCACCAGAGTGACCTGATTGCAGGCAGGAGGCCAAACTCTGCCTGGGGCCTGGTCCAGGCCTCCACCAGGCCAGGTAGCATACCAAAGACCACAGAAAAATTAAACTTTAAACTGGGATATTAAGAATTGGATATTAGTAATTTCTCTGGGTTTTATTTCCTGATAGATAATAATAAGCTATGGACTTTGTCTGTCTCCCGTTTTCACACACATCAGTCAATTCTTGTTGATTTAATGTCTAAAATGCTGAATAAAGTGAGGAAATCAACAGGATGCCGATATTGATTGACCGATGAGTGCCAAGCTTCACTGCAAATTTTAACTTACCTTGGTAAGTTCCTCTGTTGATCCATATCTCTCTCTGTCTCTCTTGGTGTGTATTTTCTCCTCTTCCTCACAACCCATTTTCAAGGTCCTAAAACACAAGCCTTGTTCAACCTACAACTTCGAGTTGGGGAGCTGCCCCAGCTCAGACAGAGCAAACACAGGTTCAATGCCTTCCTCCTTGGCCTGCTGAAGTAAGTATTCCTCTCTAGTCTCCACTGATAGCATGAAGATTGCACATATAAGTAGTTTAAAAAATAAAACTTAATTTTTGCACTCATAGTCTATTTTGATTTCCCTGCATGTATCCTCTTTTGTATTCTCAGTTTTCTTTCTGCTCTCTATTTTCTCTTCTAGTACCAAGTTTCTTGATTTCTGGCTGTCTCACCTTCAGTCTTGCAGTGGTAAGTTTCCTTCACTTCCATGTCGAGACTGTTTTGAGCATGCAAATGAGTAACAGTGTTTTCTTCTTTTCTCAGATGTCTTGGAGACATACTACCGTCCCACCTCCTTTATGCGTCTGTCCCTGACCACCTGCCAGACTCTGTTCGAGGAGCTGCTCCTTGTGCTGCAGCCTCTCAGCCTGCTGACGTTCAACCTCGACCTGCTCTTCCAGCACCACCATTTAGAGCCAGACAGTCAAAGCCCAGAGATCCCCAGTCCGCCCAGTCAGGATGCAGGGTTCCAGCTGTCAACGGAGGGCTCCCAATCCAAAATCACAGACAGCAGACATATTGAAAGCCTCTCAGAAGTAGACTTTGGAAGCCCAGAACATCAGGCAGCTAAAGAAAAATCGTCACCATTAGCTAATCCAAAGACCGGAGGATCAGGGGAGTCAATACATGTTGGTGCTGCACCCATAAAGGCTTCAGTAACTCTCAGTCAGACAAGTCCTCAGCTGTTGTGGGTGCAGGAGAAGGAAATTGGAGAATTACCTCCTCCTGATATCGAAGAGGACAGCCTTGCTCAGCAGGCAGGACAGGTAGCCACCTCTGGGTGTATGTTCAATGTTTATAATCATTTATGATTTTGTGGTGGTGCAGGAGTAACATGTTTTTTTTTTTTTTTTTCTTTTTTCTTTTAAATCACAGGTGATCCAGCAGGGGTGGGGGGCAGTGGTGCGCTGGGGAGGCCGACTGAGCCACAACCTGGCTGAACTGAGCCTGTCTGCAGGGAGAAAGGAGGAAATTAAGGCAGATTTGCCGGATCTCCAGACCCAGGCAGGAAGTGACTACACTCCAGTCAGCAGTGGTACTCAGGTTCCCTGGGGTCTGGGACGGCTGTTTGGAGCCTCTAAAAGCCCAAACAGCCCAACAAGTCAAACACCACCAACCAGGTTAGCCAATGAATGTTTAGTATGCTGACCCGTTGTGATATACATTACACTAAAGCAGTCGATTTCACTGATTAGTATATTTTCAGCCGGTGAATAAATAATGAATAAATTAAGTCAGCTACTGCTGCAGTGGGAACTGCACTTGAAACTGTTACAACACAGAAATAAACTGCATGAGTGGTAGCTATCTGCGATCTAGGCCTGTGATTTCTCTTTTTCATATTCTATCCCTCTCCAGGCGTCCCTCTCAGTGGTTGGCTCCCGGTGTCACGGCACTGACCCGAATGGTGAGCAGCACCTCCAACCCGATGGTAAAGAGGGCCCCGGAGCCTCAGGGAGAAAGTGAGCCAGAGTCAGAGAAAGAGGTGGACATACTGGAGATGAAGGCTAAAGCCCGACCACTCAGGTACAAGAGACATGAAGTTATGGAGATGGTAATATGAAGGACGTGTATTTCTGTATTATTGTTGGCTGAGACAGAATAAAATTGGGTGGAAAGGTGAAAAATCAGGCTGAGTATGTGCGCTCTTGTTATCATTTTTGTCTGTGGAAGACTGTAATTGGTGATTCACCAGTCTGACTTTGAGTGATCTCGCATTGTGACTCATCCAACATTGGGCTGCATCATAAGCTGGAGATTACATTCTTGTTTGCGGTTGGTGTATAATGTAGACCTTTTTTGGCTGAAAAGGTCTCTGCTTACTGTTCCCAGGTCAGTACGAACTCTGTGTGACCACACTGGAACAGGCTCGGAGCTCAGCTTCTGCAAAGGGGAGGAACTCGTGGTGTTAGGAGGCGTCGATCAAGACTGGATTCGCTGTCGTCAGGGAGACAAAGAGGGGCTGGTACCTATTGGCTACACGTCCCTCATCATGTGACTTCGACACCATAACTGCTGCACTCAATCAATAAAAAAAATGAATAAATAAATAAATATATATATATTTTAGGCACGTATTGAGAAGTTGTGGTGAGGCTCCTCTACTCTGAAAAGGGATATTTCACACTTGCTCGGTTAGCGATTTGAGTTGAGTGCATAACACCATCTGCTCTGCTTTACGTTCATCAGAAGCAGTCTGCAGCCCTCTGCCTTTATGAACATATGGGAGTTTTTTTTCCCATCACAATCCATCCAGTTTGGTAGCATTCAACTGAGGGATTTTAGGAATGCAGCAGATGGTGTGAAATAATGACTCAAGTCAAATTTAGATGATTTCCCCCCTGGAAGACCTTTTGATCTTGGACTGAAGTATCCCTTTAAATGCCCTTTTCTCAATTTCTACCCTCCTCGCCTTTAGCCACTGATCTGAAAATGATCACAGGGGAAATTCTGTGCGATCAAGCACTAGCACTGCTGTCAAATCAGCGGCTGCCTGTATTGAGGAGGCAACAATCGACAGCTTTGTAGTAGCCACGTAAATATCTCTAGTCGTCAGTCGTAGAGAGTCGTGGTTCACAGGTTGTCGAGTGGAGAAAGCATTTTAGAGCACTGGGCCATAGTTCCTGTTGCATACTGCGTAGTAATGTAGTGAATTGTAGCTGTGTAGATCCGTGTTCTATTGACCTTTCACCCCTATTGACCTTTCACTTTTATCGCCTGGTTCATGTATGTTTGACATGTTTCTGCTACTATATTTGACTATATAAGTATACATTAAAAGAATAATAAAATAAAATTAAAAATATATATATATTTATATATATACGTACATATATACGTGTGTGTGTGTGTATATATACGTACATATATACATATATGTGTGTATATATGTATATGTATATACATGTGTGTGTGTGTATATATATACATAAGTATACATAGGTATATAAATCGAGATTATTACCAAGATAGATAGATAGATAGATAGATAGATAGATGAAGAAGAGAAATCAGCTAGTGAAACACAAGCAGCAGCTTAATACTGTGACCACATTGAGGAGGTGGATGAGTAATAATGAATGGATTCAGTCTTTATCTTTACATCTGCAGCTTTCCACACAGTGCTTGTCGTACATGCAAAAAGAAAGGTGTACGTATTTGTTTTAAGTATGAAATCCAATATCTTCCCTCTTGTGTCCTTTACGTATTGCCATTGTCTTGACATCATATTAATCAAAAATTAGACATAGTGTTATTACTTTTAAACACTGTATGCATTGCAATGTGCCATGAATGCTTTGAATTAATGCCAGAAAAAATATCTATCTGTGCCACACAGTTTTAGAGGATAATATCAGGCAACAGCAATCTGTAGCTAATCCCTCCACTTGTCCAAAACCTCACAGGGCCAACGTGGGTTGGAGTAAACACCTCAAAAACTATGCTCGGATCTTGTTCAGCACTATCTGAATTTGGAAATTATGAGAAAATACAGGATGTATGTAATCCATAACTGCTACTGTAAAGTCTGCAGGTTTGGTGGCTGGTTTTCACCTTGTACCTCAGCTTTTGTATTTGATTCTCCCCTTCCTGCCATATATGCTAAGCCTAATCATTGCTATTAATGATAGTGGTAGTAGAAGTGGTATTGGTGGAAGTGATATGTTGATTCTGTTGCTTTGTGTCATATTTATTAGTTATTCTCTAGATTCTGTATTTATGACTATGCATATGGTTAAATGTGCAAATTAAAGCTTTTTTTTGTTTGTTTTACAAAATCATGATTATAAATTAAAGTTCTCATGCAAGTTGACACCTAAAGCCTAAAGTAAGAGCTTAAATAGTTAAGTTAGAATACGAGTATGGTTTGAAAAAAAAAGAAAAAAAAAAAAAAAAAAAAAGCCTGACAGTAAAGGAACTCCATTTAATTCAGCAGGAAAATTTCAATGCTGTCGATCAGGGAAAGCTCAGTCCTTCAAAGTTTCCTCGTGTTATTGTGTCAATGCCATGTAGCATGAAAATTACTGTCACTATGGCAACAGTCCAGTAGCATTAAGTTAAACTAGTGCTCATATTTGTAACTAATGATCACAATAAAATGCCATCAAATGGATAATACCTAGGTGTTTACAGGAGATAATGTCTAGATAAAGATTAAAAAAACAGCTGACACATTGTGTTAAAGTTGTGTTTTTGTGTGTTTTTTTCAGATGTGAGATTATACCTTAAGTTCATTTGTTTCAAAGCTGTTAATTTATTGGATGTACTGTTTCTTGATCTTGAGGTTTCTGAAAGGAATAGCTCTCTATCTATCTGGGTTCTTTGTGTGTGTGAGTGTGTGTATGAGCGTGCACATGGCAGCGCATGAGGCAGTGAAAGCAGAGATGAGTATGATCACATCTGTGTGTCTGCGCATCCTGCACTTTCACTTATGTGTGCATGTGTGTGTATAGGTGTAACAATGAGTTCTGTACCTCCTTCTCTTCCTCATCCTCCTCTCTTTCTCTCACTGGTGTCATGTAGCCTGTAGACATCCCTGTGTCCCACTATTGCATTTAGTTGAGTGCCCCTCTAATGTCAGTCACTGTCCACCCCCTGCATGTGCTTGTTTGTAAATACACCAAATAAATTGATCAGTATAAACCAATCTTGTTCAGCTGTTTGAATCTTCTCCTTTTTTTGCACTATAGCTCATTTAAAAAGGCCTTATTAATTAGGAGTTTACATGATATGCCACTGTAAAAAAAAAAAAAATAGGGGGCAACTCACTGAAAATGTTCAACAAAAATTACATGTCATGTATTTGTTGTTGACTGAAATTTGTTAGGAAGCTGCCTGCTTGTGTCCGATTGCAAAGGAAGTGAGGACTCAGTACTTAGCCCTCTGTTAATACCTAACTAAATACTCCATCCCTTTTAAGCTCCAGGGGAATACTTCAGGAGATTCCTCTCACGTCGTTGCTCAGATCAAAGGATCCCAGGATGCCCTTGGATGTTGTGAAGGGCAGAAAGAGGAGAATAAATCTCTGGAGTGAGCTGCAGCCCTCCCCCATCTTGTAACCATGTTCCTCTGATAGTTTCCTCCATTGTGGGTCATTATGGAGGACAACACAATGTGAGATATACAATCTAACACCACTAGATAGCACTGTTAGCTCAAGCTGATTAACATCACTGCAGTACTTCCCCAAAGAGACACACGCGCACACACACACACACACACACACACACACACACACACACACACACACACACAGCAGAGAGGCGGCTTTGTAACTGATACACAGAGAGTGTGCAGGGTTTAGTACTAGTAGACATAAAATGCTTTTATTATTATGGATATAGAGGCAAAAAGTCTGAGCTGACATTCTATGGCGTTGAGTTATAACTGTTTTTGATGTTTTGTTTTTCAGATGCACATTATCAGAGGCAACAGGCAAAGGTTACATGTCATGCAAACTAGATAAATAACTCTTTATGTGTACCTTTGCTATAAAGTTAATCATCCACTGGCAATAATGTAGTGCTCTTAGTTAAAAAAGGAAAGAGGAAAAATATACATACAGTATGTAAACAGTCAAAGAAATTGCACTTTCTTGGCTTTTTATTAGAAGCCACACTACTGAAGGAGAGCAGAAATGTAAAACTGGAAAAACTAAGTCACTGTCACTGATTGTCTGACCAATTAAAAAAAGTATGTTCAGCTAAAAAAAAAAAACTAAAAAAAAATTATGTTATTCTACAAAAAAAAATCATATAGTGAAATATAAGGAGAAATGTCTGATATATTGGTCAGCTGTATAACTGGTTAAAAACATCTTAGTAAAATGAAAGATTTGACTATTAACCATTATGTATATTCCCAATAGTATTGTCATGTATAATACTAATTTTACACGCTACTGCTGATAGAAGGAAAACAGGTCTCTCTCTATGTACATTCACATGAAACTAAACGCTTATGGTTACTTCCACTAAGGATTAGCCCAATGCTCCTAAGATGAGAACAATCTACTATGCATCTGTACAGAAAAATGACCTCCAATCCTCAAATATTCACAACTTTAAAAAAACAAAACAAAAACTTAACAAAGGAAGTCCTTATATAGTCCTTATCAGAGGAGATATTGCTTTTAAAGACTGCATGAGTTCGCTTAGGTACATACACAAGACAACATGGCACTTCTACAGAGCATTTGGGGCGAATCAATTCTAGTTTTCATTCCCTTTCCTCTCTCCTTTCTCCCCGAGGACATTCTGATTGTCAATGCTCTGAAGCAAAGAGCTAAACATTCTCAAAGGCAGTCTGAAGTAAACAGAAACACTTTTTACCCCTCTCCCTCCCTTCCCCAGGAAGCAATACTGAAAATAGTCAACAATAAACATTCCTATCGTGAATATATTCTGTCCATTTCTTTATCAGACAGTACTCAAGCTGTGTTTTTTTTTTTCAAAAATAACTTCTTTCTTAAAACCTCATTAGAAATTCTGTTGCAGCAATGCCAAAATTCCTATCACTAAGCCCACCCCCTCCCCTGCCTATTCACTGGTACATAGCAGACACTGTCTTGGTAAAGTGAAGAAAAACCCCTAACACTGTCTCAACAGATTTTAACTGGCTCACTTCTCCTCATGTCATTTCCCAAAGGTGCAATGTGACTTTGAAAGCCTAACGCTTAAATGAGGGTTCAATTTTGACCTACTTAGGGCCCAGGCTACATTTTTGTTTCCACGGGCAGCTTGTGAACTCCTTGTCTCTTGGAAACTTCAGAGCCGCAATGCTGAGTACTATACTGTATGTGTCCACTATAAATCTCAGAGCAATGTCTGTCTTTCCCAGTTCGCTTAAGGTGCTGAAGTAAGAGCAATCAAAGTGTATGTGTGTGCGTTTATAGTGTGTCCACTCAGCATACATACAGTCCTTAGTGTGCTTGTTCATCCAGCACTAGTGCAAATTCATTTCAGCTGGTCTGTTTCGTTCTTTCATCCAGGACAGTCTATCTCTGTTTCTCTCATCCCTCTCCGCTTGGACAAAAGATGCGTTGCCATGGTTTCATCCTTGGTGTGATGCCCTTCAGAGCGCTAGGTTCAACACACTCATCTGTCAGTGTGTGAGATGTCTTTCTTGCATTTTCAGCCATTATAATTCTCCGGATCTCTTCTCCTTTTCTCGCTTGTTCTCTGCAGCGCTATTACTGTTAATAGCAGTGTTGTGACATCAGTTCGTGTCCATCTGGCCAGTGGTGGGCCTGGTCCCTTTCTCAGAGTGGTCCCACCTGCATAAAGGCAAGAAACTATGATCAAAAGATTGTATACACATCTCTGAGTCAATCCTCTTTCTCTGTCTGATGCTCTACTCACCTCCCTCTGTTAGCTTATGATTGCTGCAGGGTCAAAAGTAAATCGTTGAGCCGTCTCCTCCTCTGTTCTCTGCTGCAGACCTCTTCTTCCCCTCGTTTTTCTTCCTCTCCCTCCTCCTCTTGTCTGTTCTGGTTTTTGGTGGGCTGTGGTGAACAAGTATGCATAACTAATTGCAAAAGCAGATTTTTATCCTTGTGGAACTTTGCATTCATACAAGGAAATGTATTTTTTTTTCCATAGGTAGTGTCTGTTAACTCACACAGGGACTGGCAGTGAGTGAGCTGGAGGTGTCCTGACTCTGATGGTGGGGGTCACTGCTGATAATCGTCACCTCCATCCCCACCGGCTGATCTGAGGGTCAGAGGTCAAACAGTATACTGTATGTTAATGAAGGTGTTACAAGGGGGAAAGAAAACAGCACATCATCTCTTCTACAGATATATGTGTAATTATGCCATTGTCCTGATTTCCCCTTGATTCCTTCCTGCAATCAGTCAGGGGCCCTTTGATGGAAACTGTGTGCTTTCACTGCTAATGGGGAAAGTTGATGCCTGCTGGGTTTCTGGACACCAGCAGTGGATGACAGAAATGGGGAAACATTTCTGCCGGCTGAAATTCTGTGGTTGGAAAACCACTTAGGTTGTGCTGCTGAGTATGATATCGAGAGACAAGCCAAATATGAAGATGATGGGCTGTAAGCAGAGCACGCGCACACACACACACACACACACACACACACACACACATACACACACACATACATGCTCAAATAAAGTAAAAGACACAAACACAGGACATAAAAGGAAGTCTATACAGATGTACAGTAAAAATGAAAATGTATAGGGTTCAACCACATACACGTATGCATACACAAACACCTACAGAAACAAAAACTAACACACACACTTGCTTCATGGACCTGACTTGATGTGGCTGTCGTCCCCATTGGCTCCATCACAGGACAGACGTCGTGACTCCCTCTCCTCCCCCTCTGCGTCTCTTTCTCGCTCCCTCCCTATCCTCAGACGGATCTGTCTGTCTCTCACGAGCTCCCAGTTCCTCACGAGGAACACGTGGTGTTTCACCACAAAGCTCCTGGCCCGGCACACAGGGGGAAAAATTAGCTGTCCACGCTGACATTAGTTCAGTAACAGCGCATCAAGTAGTTTATCTTGAAATGTGAATCGCTGTCTTCTTTCCATACCTCTCACTGCTGGTCAAAGGCTCCATGTCGAGGTGAGGGAACAGGCTGGTAATGTCACTGGAGCTCTCCTCCTGTACAATAAAAAGCAAACAGAGGGGTGCATGTAAGTTTTAGAGAAAAAACTACTACATTCTAACCACTACAAGTTACATTCTTGACCGGCATAAAAAAGCCCTGAAGCCACATAAACTCACCGCTGTCTGGTGAGAGGACATAGTCCTCTCCTTCAGCCGGCCTGAGTGAAACAGAGAGAGAAAGAGAGTAAGATATCGTATGAGAGTATTGATCAACTAAACCTGAAGACTACACATCTACTACTGGCAACTCACAGTAACGCCGCTTCCTCTTCAGTGGGACAGCAGGCTGGCTGTGAAGCTGCAACCAAACAACTTGAGAATTACATCCCTGTACATTTGTAACACTCCAGAAATCTACTTGTAACACTCTTTTATCTCTGTGATATGGGGCACCACTATACCTGGTTGTGCTGCCACAGCCACATAACATCATAGGGTAACTGGAAATGAATCCGCTTTAGCCTCAGGTACTTCCCTAGAGGTTACAAAGGGAGTTTAGATGGAAGATCACAGCTACAACAAACTACAGCAGTTTTTTGCATTTTCTTATATACTTACCAACATGTATGGGAGCAGGTAAAAGGGTGTGCTCGTGCTCCTCTGGTGTGTACTCCAAACTCTCTCTGGAAATCTGCTGGGCTTGTGAGGGGGGACTAGGAAAGACATACAATAAATAAATAAACACACATGATAACAAACAAATTTTTAATAGCTTGTGTATGAAATCTGTCAACTCACTCTGTAGTTTTGTAATCATCCGAGTAAAGACCTGCCCTGAGAAACTTCTTCGTGGGAGGACCATCAGCTCTCTCCTCTCTTTGGACGGTTACTGGTAGGGACGGAGCCTGGTCAACATCTGATTGGCTAAAACATTCAGGGGGGGTGTCACACTCAGGTTTATCCACAGTGACACTAAAAGGAAAGCATGAACAGAGAGATAGAATGATAGAGAGGAAAAAGAGAAAGAAAGAAAAGGCACTGGTTTAGCACACAGTGCTGAAAACAATAGGTTAATATAGCAATAGTGAGTGGTTGTATTGAATTTTCAAATCAACCAGCTCAGGTGCTTTCTAATGCAGTTGAGTGTTTACCTCTGATGACAGGGAGAGTCACCATGTTTTCTCTTCCGTCCTCTCTTCCTCCTGGCCTGCAGCTCCAACTCTGTCACCTGCTGCACTGTGTCGCCTCCTCGATCTCTTTCTGGCGCTCTTTCCTCTTTTCTCCCCCCCACGTCTCTTCCATCTCTGTTGTGGCTGTGTCCTGGCAAGAGGTCGAGCGATGACATGGAGGGAGCTGCTGCAGAGTGTGTGGGGGAGGACACAGTCAAGGGCAATGGGTGCTTCCTGGGCCGCCCCGGCCTTCTTTTGTTTTTCACTGCCACACTGTCTGGTGTTGGCACACTTTTCTGCTGCCCCCGGCTTCTTGAGTCACCTTGTAAATCTGCAGTCATTGAAATAGAGCGAGGGAGGGGTGGAGGCAGGAGGGGGGGAGGTGGGTGGGGTGTAAGTGGCGGAGAGGAAATGAGACAGATGTGGATCAGTGATTGAGGCAGCAGGAGGTGTGAGGTGAGGCCAGTCTAGGCTGAGTCATGCGGATGGGCCACAGATTAGGTGAGTCACAACATTTCCTTTGACCAGATCACTTCTGGGAAATGCGTTAACAAGCGATTTGTGTATGCACGCACACACACAGCAAATAAACCACAAGAAATGACACAAACACTGATCAGCAGGCAGACTTATTAATGTGAGCACGCACATGTATTCACTCTTGCACACAAACCTTATTGGCACATTCAGTTAATGTGGCACAGAATCTCAAAAGGCTGAGTAGACCGAGAAAGAGATAAAAAAAAAGTGTGTGGGAGTCTGCCTATGCTAGCATGCTGTACTTTAAAACACATGTGTTTAGTTAGATGATGAAGTCGTGTCAAATGTATTCCACTTCTTTCAAGAACAACATTTTCCCCTCACAAGCTCTCTTTGCCCCCAATCTGACCCCAATGCTTTTCCTTCATCAATCACTCCTGAGGTCATCTGTCTTTTTGTTCCATTTTCCACAGTCCCTGACAAGACTGACCACTCTTTCCTTATTGGATTTTTCCAAGTCAAATAGGCCCTGTTGGCCAGCAGTGAGGGATAGGCCGGGCTTTAAATAGCCAATCTGGTGGTTAACTAATGACTGTGTTCACTGGGTAGCCCCAGGCTGCAACAGTGTGCGGTTCGCTGCAGATCAGGAAGATTTCAAAGATATTCTGGCAGATTCCCATCAAGATGCTGCCCTCCTGCTATAAGACTTTTAAAAAGTGATTGAGAGTGATTGCTGAGAGGTTGCGTTTGTGTGTGTGTGTGTGTGTGTGTGTGTGTGTGTGTGTGTGTGTCAGGCACGTCCCTTGCACAGCAGAGGGAGTCTGAAATTGGCTATAAAAAGAACAGAGTTTTATTTCCTCTCAGACACCCTCCAGGCTTTGATGTGTGGTTCAACACCTGAGAAAAAGCAATGCTGTCACTATACTGGGCAAACTTTCGGTGCCACAGTCTCGTCTCCACATTGTACAAATATAAAAATCTGTCATACTGTGCAATTGAAAAAAGGCTCTTGGCATAAAACCTATTCACTCAGCTAGCTGTCATGATTTGGTTGCTATTGTTATATTTCAATAGTAGGCACAGCTGATGTAAGATTTCCCATATTATCTAGACTGCGGTCGGTATTCTACATATTCATATTTTCTGGAGAGGAATTAATAACAGAATTAATCTGTGCATTCACATAACTCAAGAAGCATATATCAGCACAGTTTCCAGCCAGTGAAATGCAAACACTGCTACTATGTCTAAGTACTACTTTGTACCAACTTTAGCACTAATGCTAACATAACCTCAATTTGAGCCGTCAAACAGAAGCACAGGCATGTCACTGATCTATTCATTCACATATTTATTGGTCAGATTATTCATGCATCCTTACCTGATTCCCTCCTGTCTC
Source organism: Xiphias gladius (assembly GCF_016859285.1). Lineage (NCBI taxonomy): Eukaryota > Metazoa > Chordata > Actinopteri > Istiophoriformes > Xiphiidae > Xiphias > Xiphias gladius. Next base: position 17,731,055 of record NC_053421.1, read on the forward strand.
TCCAAGCTGGCTCGTCTCTCCTCCATGACCTGTCTTCACTTCCAGAATTCCTACTGGTCAATCCACTCCTCGGACCCCTCCCCCCTGTTGCCATGGCAGCGGATGTGAATAGGTTGGTGTGTGTTGGGGATGGGGATGGGGATGTCCTGTACAGGTGTGACTCTTGAGCATCCTCACCGTCTTCGTCCTCTCCGTCCGATACAATCCGTCTGCCCGTACGTTGCTCCCCGGTGAATCCTCGCCAGCTGGGGTTTGAGTTTCCAAATGCTGACCCTCCTACGCCCCCGAATTTCATCCAACTCTGGCCCAGGCCACCCCAGCTTCCTCCAAATGATGACAGGTGAGAGGAACCTAACCCCAGTGAGGTGAGAGACGTGTGTTTGTATCTCTCTGCTGAGGAGGATGATGCTGTGGCGGCAGCAGCAGCAGAGGAGAAGGAATCATTTCCATTCTCACATAACCAAGGCGATTCTTTGGACAGCATGCTCCCAATTCCTCTTGTCCCTTTTCTTCCTCCTTCTCCTTGCCCCAAAATGAACCCAGATCTTGGCTTTGAACTGGCCAACCCCTCTCTCTCCATGCTGTCTTCCTCCTCATCCTCGTGTAACTCCTCCTCATCATCCATGTCTCGCTCGCAGTGCCGGTGACGGTGTTTATGTTTGTGTTTGTGCTCGCTCCTCCCACAGCCACAGGAGAGGCCGGATGTGAACCCTGAGCTGAGATGCGGGCCTCCTCCGCTGCCTCCTCCTATATCTCCCTCAGCTTCTCCCCCTAAAGCTCCCTCTCTCAGCAACCTGCTCCTGCGCCTGTGGAATCTGGCAGGGTTGAGGAGGAAGTGGGCGTGGTGGGGCTGATGGGGGGCATACTGATGAGGAGATGGAAGCGGGTAGGAGCTGGGGAGGTGGTGGTAAAGTGTTGTGGCTGGGGGATAGCTGCTGTAAAAGCCCAAATTTTCAATGGTCTCCTGGAACTTTGATGGGCAGCCACACTGCCTGCGGTCGGGCTTCCTGTTACAATGTACCGGCTGGCAGGGGTAGAAAGGCTGGGGGGAGAAGGAGGGATTAGCAGGGTAAGATGAAGGGTGAGGTGAATAGAAGCCATTCAGATTGATCCTGAAGATGTTAGAGCGGAGAGAATGGGAGGAGGGAGGATGGCGCCTTCCTCCAGCAGTATTCCCACTCCCATCAAAGCCCTGTCCCAGTCCGGTCCTCACCCAACTTCGCCGTCCGATATGGACCTCGCTGAATTGACCAATCAGATCTTCTAGTTCAGCCAGAAACTCTGGATCCTGCATGTGCAGCTGCTGGTGCTTCTTCTTGTGTTTATTTTTCTGTCTCTTCAGTGCATTGTGCCCAAGGCAAGAATAATAGTCTGAATGAGTGCACTTATTGTGTCCTGGGCAGGGGCAGGGGCACAAGCAAGTACAGGAAGAGGAACAGTCGTAGTCTCTCCGCCTGTGCCGGTGTCTGTCTCGGTGCCGCTCCGCAGTACTTGAGTTGCTGATTGGGTTGGTGTGTCTGGGAATATGAGAGGGGGATGAGGAAACAGGAGAGGGACGGTCCACAAGAGAGGATGGGTGTCTTTGACCCCCAAGCATCACTCCCGACCCCTGACCCAACCTGAGAATGCCTCGTGCTCCCCTCATCTCGCCTCGCTCAGAAACGCTGTTGTTGTCCGTTCCGATTCCGCTGTCGCTAGGCAGTGTCTCTTCGCTGTGTGATTCGCTCCTGGGGGAGGGCGTGGCCTCTTTCAGGTGGCCAGGAGAGCCAGGTGTGTGATGCAGTGGAGGGGTGGGACAGGAAAGCTTACATGAAGACTGGTGAAAGGGGAAGTGATGCCTTCCCTGGCAAGGACAACTCTTCTTCACAAAGGGAGAGAGGGAAGAGGAGGAGGGAGGACGCGGGGAGGTACAGGATGATGATGGGGAAGGGAGGGAGAAGGGGTGAGGAAAAAGTAGGGAAGATGATGGTTCTGTGAGGCTGCCCTCACTGTAAGGACTCTGGGCCCCACTGGAGTGGGTAAGAGATGGGGAGGGAAAGGGGTGAGAGGGAAGAGGCTGGGGTTGGTTAGACGAGAAGAGAGAAGTTTCAGAGGGATTAGTAAACAGAGACGGCTGAGTGGAGTTCTGAGAGTTGGAATTTAGGTTAGCCGTTTGGACTTTAGGCTTGCGTCCTCGCCTCTTGCCCATGTAGATGGTCCCTCTCTTGCTCACATTGATCTGAGGGCCCAGCTTACTCCCAAAGGAGGAGGACAGAGCTGAGAGCGTGTGTACCGTTGTAGCCTCTATTGATTTACACATTCTCAGAGATGTCTTGCCATCTGCTGCCTCGCCTCCCCTCCCCTCCTTTCCTACATAACCAGACAGCATTACCTTCTGAAGTCTCCTCTTCTTTCTTTTCTTCATCTCATTAATCAGTCTCCTGATCTTTAGCTGCCTGTTCCCCTTTTCAGGAGGATGAAAATCTTTACTCCTGTCTGTATTATCAGTGTGATTCAGTGCATCTCCACTCTGGTCCTCAGGGAGGGGTCGTTTGGGAGGACGGCCACGCTTCTTGGGGCTGGATTTAGACTGAGTGGCACATTGCAGCATTGGACTTGGCTCCTGCACAGGGGCTTTCTGAACTCCGTTACAACCCAGAAGAGGCACCTCAGTTCGGATAGCGTTTGGTGAAAGTCTAGAGGGGGGTTCATCTAAACTAGAGCTGTGTGATTTAGGGCGGCCCCTTTTTCGAGAAGGAGTTATGGGGCATCTGGATGTAGGGGGGCTAGGGTCTGATGTGGGGTGACTCTGCCTTGGGGATGGGGGTTTGGTTGCAGAAGAGAGAGCGGAGGAGCTGCTGGTTAAGGAGCTAGACGGAGTTGGGTGTGACTCATCGGTCTGCTGAATAGTGGCCTTGGCAGGAAGGGATGTCTTGGGGTTGTGGGGGAAACTTAGTAAAGGATTATGCTGGGAGTCTGAAGGGGCTTCCTGATTTTCCGCCCTCTGAGCCCGGTGTACCAGCTTGGTCCAGCTGGGCCGCCTGGCTTTACGTTTCTTAAGCGGTCGGCTGTCTTGCTCTTGGGGGGAAGAAGGGGGAGAAACAGCGGCACGGGCAGAAGGAGTGAGCAGAGAGGGAGGAGCAGAAGAAGAGGGATGGCTAGTAGGCACAGTTGAATGTCTTGTGATGTCTTGTTCTTTTGATTTACTGTTATCACCTGTTGTTGCTGGCTCAGCTTGTTTAACTAGCTTGCAACTGTCATCTCTCTCTTCATTTTCTTCTGGTCTGCCTGGATTCACTACTTTACAGGTTTTATCTAGTTTGCCACTATCAACTGTTTCACCACATTTTGCACTGTTATCTTCTGTTCTTTGTCTGTCTGGACTAAGCTTATCCATCTTTTTCTCAGCCTTTCCCCTTTCAGTCTTTAGTTCATCCCTCCACATATCATCAGTCCTAAGTCTTTCAACTTTTTCTTTACCGTGCCTTGATTTTACATCTTTCCCTTTCTCCTTTTTCTTCTTCTTGCCCTCCTCCTTTCTGCTCTCACTCTTTGCTTTTTCAGCTCCCGATTTATCTCGCTTTGATTTTTTGTCTTTCCGTTTCTCTTTCTTTGCTTTCCTCTCTTTCTCTCTCTTTTTCTCTAGTGAGGGCTGTAGAGAGGGATCGTGATCTTGGGATTGGGCTGAGGAGAGATCCACAGTTGGGGAGGACTGTGGTTTAGGGGTGACTGAGGGAGAGGGAGGAGAGTGTGGCATACTCTTATTGGACAAGCTAAGTTCTTTATGCAAGCTGGTGGCGATTGGAGGTCTTGTCGAGGATTCCATGGCAGAAACAGACGAGGAACTGCTGTGTTTTCCAACTTTGATTTTCGACGAGATCGAAGTGCCAAGGATGTCGACAGAGCCTTTCCCATTGGGTAGTCCCTTCTGTTTCCCTGTCTGTACCAAACCATTATGTTTCTTGGAGGTGTTTCCCTCATTCCTGGTCTCCGATGCAGAGAGTGCCTGGATGCATGGTGTGGAAGGAGTAGCTGAAGCTATCTGGTCTCTTGATGGGGAGCAGGGTTTGTGTCCTGCAGGAACAGGCTGGCCATTCACACTAGGAAGTTTCTCTTTCTTCACTCTCTCAGATGAGCCATTTGAATTCACCTCTGTCTTATCGGCCAGTTTGATAGAAACCTGGGGAATGCAAACATGCAATATCTGTCATAAAGAGCAAAGGCTGTGACATCCATTAGTTTGCTGTAGACAACAATAAAGGACAATGGGGAAGAGACGATAACTAAAATGCTTTTGGTTTTCTCTGCCCATTAAAAGAGAGGGTGAGGACAAAATGACTCAATCAGGCAGAGAAAAGAGGGCATAGTGTGGAGAAGGAGAGAGTGAGGTGATGGAAACAGGAATGGGGTTGACACAGAAAGGAGAAATACAAAGGCAGAGAAAAAGAGAGGAAGGGGGTGGGACAGGGACAGAGGGGGAGTGAAAGATAAATGAGAGCAGGTAGAGAAAAGAGGGGATGTAAAAATAGAAGAGAGGGACAGATATAGAGAGCCTGGCAGAGACAGAAAGAGAGAGAGAAAGAAAGCTGTGCTATTGGTAGCTATAAATTGCCACTAATACAGATGAGAAGGCTTGACATTTCATACTTGTCCTGTAATTTTGGTATGCTGCAGCCTGAGTGGCGTTTGTGCAGCTAAAGCAATAAGCTTCCCCTTGGGTGATTGTCATAAGGACTGGTGGACCAGTGTCTGTAATAGCTCCAAGTGGTTGCCGTGCTGTTGTCCTATTTTTAGGTCTGTTTATTTAAATGTGCTGCTTAAGCTTCAGTATTGAGACAATAGCTCATTTGACCTTATTACAACTGAGCACAAACTTAGGCGATTTTGCAGGCTGGTGGTAACTGCAGAAACTAAAACATAGCTACAGCACATACGTGCCATTGATTACACACGACTACCTTCAGTCACTGTAAGCCTCAGTTTTTTTCCCATTTTATGCTAACTTCAACTAATAGCAGTTTTAATATTGGCAGCTGACATGAGGGAATCTTTATGTGTGAGGAAAAATTGCCCTTGCCCTTAACTTACCTGTTTGGCAGACTTCGTCCCTTGGCTGGCTATGGCAGGGACTGACGCTGGGGTGGAAGCTGTAGTAAATGTTGATGATAAGGACAGTGGCTGCGATGACGAAGACGGTGACGATGATAATGATGATGATGCAAGTGGTGGTGAAGCAGCAGATGCAGTTTGTTTGGATGTGGTCTGGACAGCATCCAAGCCTGAGCGTTGCTCTCTGGTTGTCTTGTCTGGGGTAGAGCTGGATTTACTCTGCTGCCCCACTCCTCCTTCACCATCCCCCCTCAGCAGCCCCCCCCTGCCTTGTCTCTGATAGGTCCTGATGGTGGGCTTGCAGACATAGCTCTCCAAGATCTTGGGCGGTTTCTTGGTGCGTTTGGCCTGGAGTCCAATCCGGAGTCGTACATTCCCCTCAGGGCAGCTGGTCTCTCTGCCAGAGATCTGAAGCTGTTGCTGCCCTGCGCTTCCACAGCGCCCCTCGATGAGCAACTCCAGCACTGCCCCCTTGTCTCCTTCTCTCTTCCGCCCTGCTCCTCTTTTCTCCTCCTCCTTTTTCCCTACATCTCCATTCTCCCCCTCACTTCTTCTTTTTTTCTCTGCCACTTGGTCCTGTTCAGAGTCTTCAGGTGCAGAGGTGGGGTCCAGAGTGGAGTTTGCGGCTGGAGGGGTTCCCCCCTTCACTCTCTGGTCCATCAGAGAAGTCAGGGGGGAGAAGCAGGATGCTGTGTGGTTCCCAGTATAACACTTTCAAATGCAACCTGTGGGGTTAGTGTGGTCAAGGGAAAGAGCTGAATGCAGGTGTAGGTCAGGAGGTTTCCAAAAGAATATCCTATAACAGTCCAAGCACAGTTGGGTGCCTTCATCCAGCGAAGGTCTCTCTCTTCTCCTTTAGGCTCGAACTGAGAGGGAGTAAGTTTGAGGCAGAGAGAGAGGGAAGGGAAAGACAGACAGACAGAAAGATAGAAAGGCCAGTGATTAGTCATTTCAGTGACCTCAGATGCTGAGTAGCAGCAGTAAAGAAATTGAGGGGAAAGTCCCCCTCCTGCAGGCAGCTGTAGAGAGGTGCTAAAGTCTGTGTCCACAGAGATGATCTCATCATACAGTAAACCCAGGGGGCCAATCAATGGTGCCGATTCCCAGAATGTCGGCACTAACGGGAAGAAAGACCTACTCACATTCTTAAGAAACAGCATCCGCTAGTTTTCTATAAAAGTCTATAACTAATGGCAGCTGTAAAAGAAAGCGAATACTCCTTAAACCGCTACACTTTTACTTATGTTGTAATCCTTACTCTGCCTCCTCTTTCCCAAATCAATATATCAATCAATCAGCTCCTGGCTAATTCAAGCACTTGATCCAGTCTCCTCCCCTCCTCTCCCCACTGTCTTTGCGCCTTCTGTTCTCAGCTACTCCCACAAGCACTTCTCCTCCCACCCTTCCCTCTGCTGTACTTTCTTTTCTCTCCGAAACTCCCCTTTTCATGTTTGGCAGAAAGCTTTTGCATGCATTCTCTATTAGCCCCATCCACTCTGTCTCTCTCTCTTTTTCTCTCTCTCTCTCTCTCTCTCTGTAGACCACACAGTAAAATGGTCAACTCATGCACTGTATCCATGTTAATCAGAACCATATTTCCTCCTCCACTTCGTGCTTTTTCTCCTCTCCAAACTAAATCCCTCCATTCACGATCCGACCGTTCCCCTCCTCCCCTTTCAGTAGTGGTAACACAAATCCGTAGAAAGGGTAAAACTTATTTTTGGAAAGGAGTGCAAATTCCTCCTCCTCCCATTGCTTCCTCTAAGTCAAGTAAGCTTTTCATTGACCCCATTGTAAACGGACTTTTAATGTGACATTACGACGAAGCAACACACCCTAAAATAACATTCTCCTCACCAGAAAAACTTTCACTCTCCCTCGCACCATGTTCAGCCCGGTTTTTAACCTAACGTATCAAAGGGAAGCAGCATCTTCTGTCATGCTTCCTTCATTACACTGTCTCTCTCATTAAGGGAGACAATCATCCATTTTCTAATAAAACAGACCCTATCAAGCATTTTTGCAGCTCTCTCCTGAGAACCTCTTATGAAATAGCTCATCGGTCTCTCAATGCTCTGAACTGCGCCCTTAAACTTACAAGAGCATCTCAGATAATGTTTTCATTTAAGAGCTCAGTGGGCTATCTCTCCTGCCTCTTGGTCCCTCCACACCCCAACCCTTTCCTTGAATCATACTGAGCTCAAATCAACATCTGTTCCAGTAACTGTTGTTATGTAACCATTTTGGAAAGCATTTTCCAAGGCCAAACCTCCTTACAATAAAATAAAATAAGCACAGAGATGGATAGTGGTCCTCTTAAATAACAGCAGCCACTTTTTATTATGACCTCTACAACAGAAGCCTGACCCGGAATGAGGAAGAGCAAACTGAAGCGGACCCAGGCACGAGGAGAAGCTTGAGTCATACGGCTTACAGTCATGATGTGCAAAGTGACTATAAGGAGAGAATAAGGGTGGCAGGTTTTCAAACTTAAAAGGGCAAGTCCATTCGACATCAGTCAAAGTGCATACTAATAGCGTTTTATACTCTCCAGAGACATACCTCTCAAACATAACTCAAAATTATTCTAACATTAGACCAGAAGCTATTTCCAGTGACAGGATGATGGGTGGACTTGACACTGGAGTCAGTGTGGTTCCTCGGCAGCGCTGAGGCGGACGATTAAATCATGATAATGGCCCACCATATTTCCAGCCATCATCACCGTCCCATGACGGTGTTATCATCAATAAGTACAACACCATTGTCATCTGCCTGACAACAGCACAGCAGCCCTGCCCCCTGGAAATGAAGGTGCTGTGATGGCATCTCACACATACTGAACCTTGAAGCCTCACACAGCAGAGGTGCAGCCTTTACTCCACATACACAGGGAAGTTTCTCACGTGAGTCCCCCTCCTCTTCACACTCACACTCTCTCTCTCTCTCTCTCTCACACACACACACACACACACACACACACACACAATAAAAAACATATACACACACACACTGGTTAGTGTATTAGAAGTGTGTTGCTCGTACATTGTGTACCCAGGTCGCAGCTGCGTAGGCTGACTGATGTTGCTACTGTAGATACAGTACGGGCAGTGGGGGTGTTACCGCACTGGAGCAACCTATCACTGGTTTAGTGAGGACGTCAACAGGAGCTTCCTTCTCCATAATGACTTTGCGCACCTCTGAAAATCACTATCCGCCTGATGCTGTCGCACTTACAAATGATACACACTTGCACGTGTTGTTGTTGTCGTCACTCCTATCTCCATAACGAAATATATCGCACATTTAAGCGCCCTAAAAACACACACACGGCTGCGCACTGAAACTCAACATGGAAGTGGGGGGCTACGTAGCTCGAAAATGTGCTCGCTGGCGGTGTTTGTGATGTGGATTAGTCCCGAGCCACCTTTTTTTTCTCTCCTGTCTGTCCTCTGCTAGCCCTTCTGCTGGTGTCAGCAACACTGAAATAAGAAATATCATCATGCACGGAGAACAGAGGGGGAAACACACTCAGCAACAAGGGATAAAATTAGCGCAAAGCGGATGCACAAAATTCTCTCTAACCTGCTGTGCTTTGAGCTCGCTGATGATGACAGGCCTGCACACATTAATACAGACTGCCATGATAATCTGTAATAAGGCTACGTAGGCTACTTACCCGAGAGCGCGTCCCGGAGCCAACTGCGTTCAGGCAGGAGGTTACGGTGTTGCTGCCCTGCTCTCCTCTTCGCACAAACGGCGATCCACAGCTTTTGGTGCATTAGATGTGGCTTCGATTACATAACTAAGGCCAGCGGAGGTTAAAACACCTCCGAAAGCCGAGTTTCAGTCCCATCGGAGCGCGGAGCCCACTGTGCAACAACATTGGCGCGGGTGTTTTCATAATCATACAGTCGACAGACCTCCGTCGGCGCGTCTCCGCAGCTAGGTGGCGGACTGGTTACACTGTATCCTATTTTTGCCACTTCTCTCGGGGAAAGTTACATCGCTCCCGCCTGTGATAATGGCTCAGATTGTGCCCTCGTATGCGCACAGGCTGTTAACGTGTCAGGCAGACGGGCTGAAGGCTGCAGCAGTGTGTGTGTGTGTGTGTGTGTGTGTGTGTGTGTGTGTATGTGTGTGCGCGCGCGCGCGTGTGTGTGGGGGTGCTACAGCGGTTACGGGCTGACGGGGCAGAGGGGTTGGTGGATGTGCGGGAATGCAACTGCGTGGCCATTTTCATGTGGCCAGAGGAGGAGATAAAACGCTGAACACGGCACAGGATCTTATTGCGGTTCATAATAGGCGATCGGGGAGGGCTATTTAGACGCTTAATAAAATGGCGACGACTTGGCCAAATTAGGCTGTTGGTAGGGTTTTGAGGAGCAGCTCCAAAAGTTGCGTCGTGCTAGGTAATACGGGACTCAGCTCACACAGTGCGAGGGAGAGCAACGAAAAGGCAGGCTGGACTTACCACTTCGTAAAAAGTTCATGTGTGAGATCTGTTCATCGCGCATCAGTTAAACAGAAAATACTGATCCAAAACTACGAGCAGTGTTTTTTGATGCAGTAGGAATAACACAAACTCTATATAATGTACAGCAAAACATAGCCTATTTATAATATACATTCGTACATATTTTAAATATATGTCTTAGTTTAAACATTAAAGTCACAAATAACAATAATAAAACAATAATAATGATGATGATAACTAGAATAATATGAATCTAGAAATTACTTCTTTATATGTCGTTATTTATTGTCCTATTCAGTACTATTAGCAATAGTAGTGAAGTAGTAACAACATCATTACTGCTGTTTTGTTGTTTATATGTATATGCACAGGACCAGATTAACCCACTGTGGAGCTACAGGACGAAGAAATACTTATGGACCTCTGCTTGCCCCCTGTACAGGGTTTGATGTATGTCCAATAGATACCGGTAATTAAAATTAAATACACAGTTTTATTTAAGAATATGTACCATGCAAGGGCATTATCACCTAAAAATCGAGTTTTTAAAGCTAGATTTTGATGTAGGGTACCTCTACAAGACAGACCCTCGGGATGAGGTAATGATGCTGGACTTGTTAGAAAGCCCTTAGCATTTAAGTTGTTTAAGCAAATGAGACCCTATCATTAGCCATCATTGGTTCCTATGACTCAAATAACCTCAAATCTTGAGAAAGAAAGGCCCTGCACACTTAGGTACAGAGGTATTTAATCAAAAAGACAACCTCCTAGCTCTGATAAAGGTTTAAAGACCAAAACCATGGCTTTTTCACATTTGCATTGGATCCAAGTGAACAGTCAATCATCTTCAAACACAATATTAACTAAAATAATTAAGGTCTTTAAACTAGATTATAATACAAATTAGATGAAAATACAGGACCACTTTAGTTGATATTGTACTATAGAGGTGCATATTCCTAAACCAATTTGAATTAATTCAAATAGTGTAAAACTAAGGCACACACAGTGAACTTCAGCCTTTTTTGGCTGCTGGGGGTTTGAGGCTTAGGGGCAGTTTCCCTCCTAGCATGGTTGGCCTTGCCGTAACATTTCACATACAGTAATGTATTTGTAAAATGTCTGCTGTAGATGTGTCACTTAAGGGCACACATCCTGTTTGGAAATTGAATGAGTTGATAATTAAATAAGTTCTAAAAAATTAAAACAAATATTAAAAGATTTATTTGTCACACACACATTTGCACACAGTAAAGTCTGCACCGAAATGCTTTGTTACCATATCCATAGACTGTGCATAGTGTGAGTAAAAAGCAAATTTAGGTGAACTATAATAGGAAAAAAAGAGGTAGAACGAGTATGTAGTCCTATAGTAGAGTTAGTAGAATGTAAAAAAAGTAAAAAATTGGATAAGGAACATGGGATATGACATATGGAGCAACATGTAATATAAAAATGTGGTGCAAAATGAGGATATTTA